>NC_056731.1:783137250-783431362 GCF_019279795.1 Protopterus annectens | reverse complement strand
CTTTATGTTTTGCCATCCCTGTTGCATTACTGCCTTCAGCATTATGCTGTTTGTTTTTGGCTGGACTTGTCTGTCTAGACCTGACTTTACTTTTAAGGAGCCCCCAAGTTGAATTTATACAGATGTTTAACCAGGTAATCAGTGAATTTCTCTTAGTCATTTTAACAAATGGGATCCTTAATAACCATCTAAACTACCAGCCCATAGAAGTGAGGCCTTGGTTTAGTAACTCATTCAAAAGACTGAAGCATTGATAATGCACTGTGCAGTGTCAGTATTAGAATATGAACCTTTGTACCTGGTGTGGTGATATTACCTACAGCCTCCTGCTCTTCCCTTTTTCAATGTCGAGTGTCTATCTGGAATGGTTAATGCATTTTAGTTTACATCAAAGCAGAGAAACTGCTGCTGTGGAGTGTAGATGAATTTTGCAATTACAAACAAGTCTGTTATTATTTGCCCTACTTCGGTTTGTTAAAGTGGTCGGGCTCATCTTTGGTGTTGTTTTCTGTTTTTCCTCATTTACTAAGGCATCCTGATTGCATTTTTAAGCTTTTATTTTTGTTTCTTTTTAGTTTTTCATCATTTAGATTACAGAATCCTCATTTATTAGGAGATGGGATGCAAATCCTCCTTAATCTTGTTTAATGGGTCTTAGAGGTTCAAATCTGTAGCCAAATGTCTTAAATGACAAATGAACATAAAATATTTTATTAACACATACTTAAATAACCCTTAAAAGTTTAAATAAATGGGAATTTTTTTCAGTACTATTTTTGCTGCAGACACTTCACATTAAGTGTAGTATACAGCAGTAAACATTGTCTGGTGTTGCTTAGCAGCACACATTCTTTTAAACATTGCCTTTGATGTGTTTCTCATGTAGCTATGAACTTCCCTTTTTATGTCTTGCTTGGTTAAATAGCCCAGCAACCCTGGTCAGTGAACATGGAAAGTTTATCCAGATTAATAAACTGTTAAAAGTAAAGTTCTTTGGCTGCTTGTAAGAGCAGCTTGTGTTACCTTGGTTACGTAATGAACTTTTTATCCCTAATAGTTAGAACAGGAGTTGGAAAGAACCCATTATTATGTAATATCTGACAAAAGCTTTTTGTATCATTTGAAACCAGTTTGCATTTCTATTTCAGTATGCTGTTCAAGTAAAAACAAAACCTTCTCAGCCATAACTTCACATGGATTTAAAGTTTCTCAGGACAACAAAACAAAATCTGCTGTGCTACTGTTTCTGATTATTCTCTGCATTTTCTTGCCTCAGACCAAGATATAACGGGACTGAATATATGCTGATGCCTTTTTTTTCCCATCTGAGTCCTAGAGATGCGGTATACAAGATGATGAAAGTTTGGTTTCACTTTGCAAGTTTGTGCCCGGTGTTAATATACATTCTGCCCCTTAAAACCTCATCATTCTCTTGACATTGGTGGACGAGGTGTGATATTTCAGTGAAGGCTGTTTAAGTAGTTGTATCTGGACTGCAGCAGCCTTATGACTTACAGTGAAATGGTACATATGGTATTGTGTGCCAGCATTGCCATCTATGGTACTGCTTCAATGAATGTATTAAGTGTAGAAATAGGATATATGTAAGTGCTTTGACAAACTAATCTAAGGTTATACACTCGAGACTGAGACCATAAGAGTCAGCTTTTCAATAAAATCCTACATGAGGGCAAAGCTACCACAACCCTAATGTGCAGTGAGGGATGCTGCACCCCTGCACTCACAGATGTTTTAACTTTGAAGTCACCAAATTTCAGAGTAAGTTACTGTTCATGCAAAAGTAAGACTTTCCAGCCTCTCTTTCAACCAAGTGAGCTTTAGTTTGCAACTGAAACGAACATGTACCTTAGAAATTATGTCATTCATTACAGTAGTTTTAATATCGAGTTTCTAGGGATTGGTCTGTGTAAACTCTTATTGCTTGCCTTTTGTTACCATATTAGTGTATTTCTAAGTGCTGCCTTTCATACAACTGTTTGCCAGTGATGCTTTATTGCTTAGCATTTTTAAAAGCAATGTTTCTTATGTATTGTTATTAACGTTGAGATTAATCTCATTAGTTTATATTTGCAGACATTAGAGAACCTAACAAAAGTTACTATGTGTCTGTCTGTGTGGAGGGGAGATACTATCCCCTCTCCAGAAAAGTTTGTGTGTGTATAGCAGGGGCTACTATCCCCTTTTCAGAAAAAAGTTGGTGTCTTTCACATGTCCACTTTTTAAATTCTGATGCGGCCTAGTTGTACTTGCCTCATTGAAATAAATGTTGGTGAATTGGAGTAGCCGATAGGCCTAGCACTGGTGGAGTGCTGGGATGGCTGTATGGATGAACAAAGGAAACCCCCAAAAAATGGAACTATAGCTGTTTGGCCACAGATTTTTTTATGCAATTTGTGTATTTAAAACTTACTTTGTATTCCTCGTGCTGTTGCCTGTTTTTCTTTATATTTAAATCTTAATTGTACTTTTCAAATTCATTTAGTAAAACATTTATTTCATTTTAAAAGCATGTGGATTATTATATAATGGTCTTTACTCTGTAGTAACTGTGTTTTTACCTATCTCTGATTGAGACAAGCTGCCAACATCAGGTATTATATTTTATTTGGCTTCTTTTTAAGAGTAGAGCATTAAGTAGTCTTCCAAATTTGGATCTGGAATGGTGGCAGTGAATTACCTTGGGTCAGGAGAAATTAATCTATAGTGCGGGACGGTATTACTAGGCTTCCCTTTAAATTATTTTGTGTATTCAGATTATAGTTAGTGTGGCTAAGCTAGTGCACTGTGAAACACTGAATTCAGAGGGAGCTATGATGCGTCTGTTTTTCACTTTGGTGTGTATAATGTGGGCCCATAGCCCCGGATAAAGGTGCAAGTTCCTTTATATACTCAAGGCCAAGCTTCACTTACCAGCATATATATATATATATATATATATATATATATATATATATATATATATATATATATATATAAATATATAAAATACACACACACACACACACACATACATATATATATATATATATATATATATATATATATATGTGTGTGTATTATATATATATATATATATATATATATATATATATATATATATATGTATGTATATATATATATATATATATATATATGTGTGTGTGTTTGTTACTTTGGTGTCAGTGGGATGAATGATGCGACCCCCATGCCTGTTTGACCATCAGATGTTAAGTTGTCAATCTCGCCTTCATTCTTGCTGGATGGGGTTTGGAGCCGATCCTCGGCTCCGACTCGGCACTTGCTTTAGCTCGAGAACTCCTTTTACCAGCTCGAGGCAACCCTATATCCCATGATGGAAGGCGGAACTATCCCAGATTTCGTTTGCCGCTTAGCGAAAGAGGTCTCCTTTGCCAGCTGAGGTGAGTTTTTCTTAGTAAAATAAGAAAAGTGTAGTTAGGAGTTTATTTTCCCTTTTTGAGCGTCAGTTTAGTCTGTAATCTAGTTACAGCCCACCCTTTCCCTCTTTTTCAGTCCTTTTGTAAACTTTTATAAGTTTTAAGTTACAGTAGTTTAGTCAGGCCTAGTTCCCCCTTGGTTATCCCTTCCTGTGTGTTTGTGTAGGGATTAAGTTGTGTGTTTGTGGGGACTGTTTGTGTCTATCCTTTTTAGGATGTCTAGAAGGCAAGGTCTCAGGCTTCAAGAAGTGTGACCAGTGCTGTCAGAAAATGTCCCTGACAGACGGTCACACTTCTTGTGTGTATTGCCTGGGGCCTTTGCACCTGCAGGACTCCTGTGCTTGTGTCATGCTTTTAGCCAGAGAGTCCTGCAGGAAAGGAGGAACAAACTTATCCTCCGAGGTTTACTTAAACCTGAAGGTTCTCCTCCTAAGTCAGGAAACCTCATAAGCCACCAAGGCTCAGGCTACAGTGTCCAAGCCTCCTCCGGTGGCTTCGGCTCCGGAGCCGACATCGGCCCGCTGGAGTCGATACTGTTTCTTCTAAAGTAGTGGGTTCGGTGCCGGCCGGCTCCGATACCCTGACTACGGTGGCCTTGTCGGCTCCGGCTGGAGCCGACACCTTATCCAGCATCGGAGCCGAGATATCCTCGGCTCCATCTGGAGTTCAAGGGACTTCGGCTCCAATGGTTTCGACCCATAAGAGATCCCGGTCTCCTTCTATTATGAGTATTCACTCGGCTCCGGGGTCTCCTCTTTTATCGGAGCGGAGCCATCGGAGCCGGTCTTCGAGATCTTCCAGGCTGTCTGACCACGACTTGGAGAGGGTGGTAAGCAGGCTGTTGAAGTCTCAGGCACTGGCCCAAATGCTCCATAGCCCGTCTCAACAGACTGCGGCTATAACCCCTATCATTGAGCTTCCTCCTCCGACTCCACACCAGAGTTCGGAGCCGGAGCTTCTTGGGACAGTGACTGTTTCGATGCCGGAGCCGATACATCCTTCGGCTCCGTCGTCCTCTGCTCCGATCTCTTCCTTGAGACCTTCCTTGGAAGGATCCGGTCGTCGGGTTTCCACTGTCGGCCCGAGGGGCTAGTGGCATCGGACCCTTGTCCGACCCCGCCTCCCTCTCGGGCTTCGCTCTGGTAAGCTCGGCACCGACATCGGCCTCGAGCCTTCTCTCTTTGGAGCCGACCATTCCTGTCTCTTCGAGCGGGTGTGTTCTGGTCTCCGGGAGAGGAGCCTTTGAGGTGATGAGGAGTGTCCTGGCCTCAGAGCCAGGTCAGCGGTCCGTCCCTCTAGCTCCTCCCTCATCAGTGCCTGCAGATGCCTCTTGCCAGCCTCTTGCTCTCAGGCCCAGGGATCCATCGCCCCAGGTTTCCCACTGGGAATTTCCTCCTCTTCCGAGGTTTCTCCTGATCCTGCAGGGGAACCCCTCGGAAGAGGACGGTAAGAGGAAACACACAGACTCCCGAGTCTACTACATCTGATACCGACTTAAATGAGTTGGAGGGTTCCCCGGTCCCTCTGAGGATGTTTCCTTTTCAGACATCCTTGAGCTCCTCAAACAGAGGGGGAATTGGCCCTCCATTGACCCCTCCGAGGATGAGTCGGTATACCTGGAGGCTTTTGGATCCCGACCCTCCACCTCCTGGGTGTCTCCGCCTTTGACCCACTCCATGCAGGTAGTGGCTCGGAAGGCGTGGCTCCAGATTCTGTGGAACCTGTCCCCAGGAGACCATCCAAGTTCATCACGGCCCCTTCGGATAAACAGTTCCTTTCCAAAGGTGTCTCTGTGGATGCTATGGTGGTGGCGGCGGCCACTAAGAAGGAACTGGCGGATCCTTCAGTACCTGTCCATCCTCCTAATAAGGATTCTAGGACCATGGACAGGTATGGAAAGCGGATGTTTTCTTCAGCGACCTTTGCTATGCGTCGCTGAATTACCTTTGTCACTTCACCAGGCTTCAACGAGATATTCTCAAGGAACTGGGAGAAGTAGTCCAGGATCCTTCTGCTGCTGGGGCTCAGGAAAAGATTGCCTCACAGCTTGCTATCCTGAATTCCATATCTAACTCCTCCATGCGGCTCATATCTTATGCGGCTGATGGAGCGAGCAGGGCCGCAGGCACAGGTGTTGCTCTTAGACGCCAAGCCTGGATGCGGCTGTGTAATTTTCGGACCCCTTTAAGGCCCTTCACCAACACCCTTTGATGGTTCGGCTTTGTTCGGACCTCAGGTGAAGGATACTTTGACCAGATGTGAGCAGGACGGTAAAACTCTTTCTGCCGTTGGAGTCCAGTTTTCCACTCCTTCTAGACCTTATCCCAAGGGTCAGAAGGGGAAGATGTGGTTCAAAAGCCCAAGGAGCTACACCGGACACACGTGGTCAGTTTACCCCCAGAGGCAGAGGGGGTAACAATAATAGACGCCGCCCTAGAGGCAGGGGGGGTCCTCATAACCAGGGCAACAGGGAATCTCTTCCTGAGAAGCCCTTTCAGCATCCCTGAGGTGTTGCCCGACTGTCCACCCTTGGAGGCAGTCGGGGAAGAATTTCACTGTACCCAGTAGCCTGGCAATCCCTATCCCAAGAGAAGTGGGTACAGTCGATCATATCCGAGGGTTACAAAATCCCTTGAAAGGTTTCCCGTACCTCTACAATCCCTTCCAGACATCTCACCCGGTCAAAGGGATTTGGCAAGACAGGAGGTTTCAAAACTCCTGGAAAAAAGAGCCATCCAAACAGTGCCGGCAGACCAAGTAGGATCCGGCTTCTACTAAAGTTTTTTTTTGCTCCCCAAAAGGACGGGGGGTTGGGGACCGATACTAGACCTAAGCAGACTAAACAAGTCTGTCATGAAGGCAAGATTCCGGATGGTCACGCTGCAATCCATTCTGCCCTTTCTGGGCAAGGACAACTGGATGTGCTCTGTAGACCTTCAGGATGCGTACTATCACATAAAGATTCACAGACGCTCCAGAAGGTTTCTCCGCTGCTGGGAGCCAGTCATTACCAATTCAGAGCACTGCCCTTTGGCCTCACTTCAGCCCCCAGAGTGTTCACCAAATGCATGGCAGTGGTCACAGCTCACCTGAGACGTCGAGGATTCCAGGTGTTTCCTTATTTGGACGACTGGCTCCTCTCCGCCACCACCAAGCATCAGCTTCTTGGTCCAGAGACTACACCCTACAGCTTTGCAAGAAACTGGGAATTTCGGTAAATTTCGAAAAATCCTCTCTGCTGCCTTGCCAGTCTATCACCTTTATAGGCGCAGAGTTAAATACCGTCAAAATGTTAGCCAGGCTAACAGATCAAAGGATTCTGGACATCCAAAAATTTGTTCAGCTTCTGTTACTAAGCAACAAGATCAAAGCCGGGTTTGTCTTGAAAGTTCTAGGCCTAATGGCTGCGGCCATTGTTCTTCTTCCACTGGCTCGCTTCCACATGCCTCCTGCAGTGGATGTTATTCACGCAGTGGTCGTACCACAATCTTCCTATGAGACACGAAATCTTGGTAACACAGTCGTGCAGGGCTCATCTACGATGGTGGATATCTTCCCCTCTTCTTCATCAGGGCTGACCCTTTATTCCCCCTCCTCCAGTTGCCACCGTCACCACGGATGCCTCTCTGATCGGGTGGGGGGGGCATTATCAGGGCAGGATGGTCCACGGGACGTGGCAACCCATAGAATACCATCTGCACATAAATGTCCTGGAGATGAGAGCAGTGCTTTTAACGTTGCAAGCCCTCGACGACTTTCTTCCCACGGGGACTATTGCAGTACAAACGGACAACATGTCCGTGGTCTGGTACATCAACAAACAGGGCGGAACCAGGTCCTATCCGTTATGTCGAGAAGCTCTCAGACTTTGGCAATGGGCGATCTCTTCTCAGCGGTTTCTGATAGCAACGCACATCCCCGGCAGGTCCAACCTATTGGCGGACAGGCTAAGCAGATCTATTCTGATGCCTCACGAATGGTCTCTCAATCAATCTGTAGTGGATCAGATTTTTCTGAAGTGGGGCACTCCTTGTTGCGATCTTTCGCTACCCCTCAAAACAGCAAGTGCCCAGATTACTTCACACTATTTCCTTCCAGGCCAACCCTTGAGAGACTCTCTAACCCAGGATTGGCCTCGGGACTTCTTTATGCTTTTCCTCCCTTTCCATTGATTCCACAAGTCATTCAGAAAGCCACCGCTTTGAGAGCCAAATTGATCCTCATTGCTCCATATTGGCCTCGACAAATTTGGTTTCCGTCTCTACATCGTCATCTTCTGGTGCAGCCCTGGCATCTGGACCCAGTTCCGGATCTTTTGATCCACCAGTCGGGTCAGCAGCACCGGGCCATTCATTCTCTCAACCTCACTGCTTGGTTGCTCCACTTCCTTTCCTAGCCAGGCTACCAATGATTTCTGACTCAGTCAGAGACATTTTAGTGTCTTCTTTGAAGTCGTCCACTAGAACTATTTATGCTAGCAAGTGGCGGCGTTTTCAATTTGGGCAAACGCCAGAAATATTGACCCTTTTACTGCTCCTGTACATTCTGTTTTGGATTTCCTGGCGGAGGTTTTTCATTCAGGATCCTCGTCATCTACAGTCAATGTACAACTGGCTGCTATTTCCAAGTATCATGTTGGCTTGCATGACAATAACATCATGTCTCATAGGTTATGCAAGGCCTTTTTGAGAGGAGTTTTTCTCCTAAAACCGCCTGTGAAACATCCTCCTCCGCAATGGGATCTAAACTTAATGTTGGCATCCCTAATTCTACCTCCTTTCGAACCGTCTGCTACATGTTCTTTGAAGTTATTGACGTGGAAAACTATATTTTTACTGGCTGTTACTTCTGCAAGAAGAGTTTCTGAGATTCAGGCCCTCTGTATTCGTTCACCTTATCTGGTTCTTCATAAGGATAGGGTTTCTAAGAACTAACCCTTCCTTTCTTCCCAAGGTTGTATCTCAAACCAATATTAACCAATCTATAGATCTACCAGTTTTCTTTCCTAACTATTCTGACAGAGCTGAACAGAAGCTGCACTTTTGGATGTCCATCGTCAGCTCAGGTACTACTTGCATAGGACTAAACAAATTAGAAAATCAGACCAATTGTTTGTCTCCTATGCAGAAAACAGGTTAGGTCTTCCAGTTTCTAAAGTGACCTTATCTAGATGGTTGACTTCCACCATTTCCTATGTGTACTCTCTCAGGGGCAAACAACTATCTTCTAAGCCAAAAGCACATTCGACCAGGAGTCTATCCACTTCTGTAGCCTTTCAGGATAGACTTCCCATTGACACTATTTGTGCAGCAGCTACTTGGGCCACGCCTCATACCTTTGTGTCTCATTACAAGTTGGATTTGGCCTCCAGAGATAGGGCCAGTTTTGGTTCCACAGTTCTCAAGAGTCTGTTCCATTGAGCCACCGGGATACAGGTGCTAGGACGCGGTCCCATCCAGCAAGAATGAAGGCGAGATTGACAACTTAACATTTAGAAGTTATGTACCTACCATAACGTTCCATGTTAGTTGTCTTCTCTCGCCTTCTTTCTTCGTCCCTCCCTCCTTCCCCTGGCCTGGACAGATCTTGGAGAGTTCCTATTAGATTGCTTCCTCTGGAGCATTGTTATGAGGACTTCTTTTAGGAACCATGGTTCCTAATTATGTTAGGATAGTCTTTAGCAGGGTCAGTTAGCTGCCAAACGAGATCTGAGGTAGTTCCGCCTTGCATCATGGGATATAGGGTTGCCTCGAGCTGGTAAAAGGAGTTCTCGAGCTAAAGCAAGTGCCGAGTCGGAGCCGAGGATCGGCTCCGAACCCCATCCAGCAAGAAAGAAGGCGAGAGAAGACAACTAACATGGAACGTTATGGTAGGTACATAACTTCTAATTTTTTTTTATTGGAACTGAGTTACATTTACTAAGCCCTTGCAAACATTATTGTGGGCAGTGGTGTGGATTTAAAATCCATAGCCCTATCCCATCACAGGTTGTACAGATTTTTTTCTTAGTTAAAATAGTAACATCTTCTAAGGAGGTTAAGGCATCTTGTTAACATTTTCCATGTTCTCTTTGAACAAGCTGTTTTGAAGAAGTTTCACTTGACAAAAGTTGATAAAGGAAAATGTTATTTTTTTTATCTCTGTGAACATGCTTTATGAGGAAATCTTAATAGTCCTGCTTTAGATGTCAAGTCCTTGAGCTGAGTTTATAGACTTGCAGCTCATAAAAATGTAGCATTCCTTTATTTCTGCAAATTAAAAGTATTAGCTCTGCCGCCTTTGTACACACTTATGTTAAGTAACTCCATGTTTTTGTAACCAAAATTTAGAAAAAAAATATTAACATTAAATATCTTGTACTCTTGGGTAATATCTCTACTTTCTTATGATTGACCTGTCAATGATGGCTGACAACTCGTAGCTCTTTTACTATAAGAAACTGATTAACCTGACGTGATCTTTTCATTGGGGCTGTTAAATAGCATCCTAATTTTTAGCCTTCCTGTTGTTGTTGTCTTTCGGCTTTTCCCGGTTAGGGGTCACCACAGCGGAACTCCGGTCTGCTAATGATTGGCAGTAGATTTTTGCATGCCGAGTTGCCGGCCCTGACGTACAACCTTACGAAGGTACGCCCATTCACGCATGTCTCCACACAGAAGACGCTCTAGCTGAGAATCGAACAGGACGTCTTACTGTGAGGCGACAATGCTACCGCAGCACCACCACCGCCTGTAATAAAATGAAATAGACTTCTGTAAAATTCTCCTAGTATAACATTTTAATGCATCTTAGTATGTGTTTAACATGGTGTATAACACTTGCAGTTGTTTTTCGTAAAAACACATTAAAACCTGACATGTAAAATGCTTTTCTAAGAGAGTTAAATAGAATTTTGTCAGAAAAAAATGCAAAAGCTGTATAAAGGTATGATTGCTATTTCCACTGAATCATGCTGCATGCAAAGTGTAGAAAGATGTATGGCAATCTGCAGTTTTTTCTAAACTGTATTAGAGGCCTTGATTTGATTTTCAAGCAGACAAACAATGCAGAGCTCTTTGTATTTATGTTGTAGGTCTCCTAGTTCCATTCAAAGGTTATTGCCATAACTTGATAGCACTTCCTATGGAACTTTGTGACTGGACAAACAGGAAGATTACATTTGAAACATAAGTAAATAATCCATAACTTGTGACGCTTAAATTCCAGTTGTAACTGTTGAGCAGCATTGCCTTTGCCTTCTGGAGAGGCAGTGGATTTCCTGGACTTGAGAGCTGATATCCAGAACTTATTGTTTGTGAGCCTTCTACAAAAAATGTTAAGTCAGAGGAAGATAAATTTCATTAAATGCTCATCCAATAGTAGCAGCATAAGTAGACAGCTGATAGCAAGTGTTTTTTTTTTTTTTTTTTTTAATTTTTGTGTCTGTTTCAGTCTTATTTTTTTTTGTTTTATTGCTTATGTTTATATTTGGTATATGGAACAATAATTATGCTCTTGGTGTGCTACACTGATGTAACTGTTGGCAGTGAGTTACTGTAAGACGGGAAAATGGGTGCTTATACAAGAAAGGTATTATTAATCCTTTTTGAGAAAGGGTTTCCTATTACCTGATCGAACATTTACGTTAGCAAATACCTAAACGTTGATCTTGTAATAGCAAAAGCAAAAAAGCGCGAACAGCCGATTTAAAGCAGGGAAAGAATTCCCTTGGCCGTTATGTGGATTTTGCCCCTTTCCCCACTGCAGAGCCATCTTGGAGTTGGTATATTTAGTTAGGGGTGGTGTGGGGGACAAAGCCCCCCACTTCCTTTTGGTTTAATTTTTTTTTTTTTGTATTCATTCCCTAAGTTAAATGGGCCATTCGCTGTTTTTATTTTTCGATATTACCAGATCGACGTTTAGGTATTCTCTAACCTAAACGTTTGATCGGGTAATATAGACACTTTGAGAAAATGTCTGTGTAGTAAGATGGTATTGAAAAGCACTGGGATAAGAGCAAAGTGGGTGAAATCCTGAGAAGCCGATAATGACTCTGCAGCTGTTTATTGAAAGCTTATTTTGGGTGTGGCAGTTCATAATCTAAGGTAGCAGTGTGCATTTTGCCATACAAAGTTAAGGGCAACTTCATCACATTATTCTGCAATGCAGATCATGAAATTGAAGTTATTACAGCCACTTAGAAACTGGTGTGATGCAGATATTAAAACTGTACTTAGGCTGTGACTCTGATTTTTAGATAATATTTTATAATATGTACATTATTATGATTATTTACGTTTTTTACTTTTACTTTGTATTGTATCTTGAATATTAATTTTATTTCTATTTATTTTGGTATTTCTATTATACTTGGCTATATAAGCTACGTACATTTCTTTTATCCTACTTTACATTTCCCATCCAGAGTGAACCATTGGGTTATTGATGTACTCTAGAATGTTTATTGCTTCATAGTCATTATCTTTAATAATGCCGCACAAAGTGAGTGCTAAAACTGTCCAGACTTCCATACAACAAAGCACTTGTATTGTAAGCCTAGACACCATGGTATGTTAAAAGTATGCCATATATGTATTTTTTTATTTTTCATCAGATTCATACTCTTCCATGTTACTAAACTATTATTCAAAGGTATATGTGATAAGAAGTGTAGTTAACCAAGAGTGGGGAGTTTTTACCACAGTCCATACTAATATAATGTAATATGTTTAGTAGCCAACGAGTCCTCAAAAACATGTTACTTTATATCCAAATGTTGTTTGCTTAAGAGTAATTTACATGATATAACTGAGTTTGTGAAAATGAGGTGTTATTGTATCACAAGTAACTGTTTTTGCTGCATTGATCTAAGGGACATAAGCAGTCGTAATCAATTTTATATAGTCTGACAAGTGCTGTATGGGTTTATAAAAGCAGTGTAAGGTGCATTTTCTAAACTAAGAGTTATTGTTTTTTTATACAAAACATATGCATCTTTAATAAGGTATAGACAGACTTGTACATATGCATATCAAATGTGCATTTATCTAAGTTACCCAGTGCACAGATGCTACTGCTAATGTATCTGTTTAGTATATTGTCCTGCCTGCCAACTTTTTAAACCTGAGATGATATTTGCAAAGTCTTTTCTTAGCATTCCTCTCTCTGCCAAATAACCTGGAATTTAATGAATTAACAATAGCAAAACACAATGTCACCTAAAATGCTTATGTCTGTGTGCAGATGAACTTGCATATTTATATGTCAGAAATGAATCTTAATTGCTATTCTGTGATTTGTATGATTATTTTCTTTTGAGTAGTTAAATCCAGACCAACAGAGGTGTGCAGGTGCATTTTCTGGTTTTAGATCATTTCGGTTACATGTATGCATGTATTTACCATATATGTGTGCAGAAACAACACAGACATTTTAAAAACATGACTGCAAGATATTTCCATTATATATTTTAATTACAAGTAATAGCAAAGTCTTTCAGATAGATTTATAAAAATGCATACCATTTTAAATATGTTAGTCTCATTATTTGTGTACAATTCGGAATACTTGGAAAGCCGTTGACCCTTTTTATGTTTATTACCTTCTTCCTCACGTGTTTAAGATTTAAATTTTTAAAAAATAATTTTATTTTAATATTTCATTTTAAAACAAATGCGGTCACTTGCAAGTGCATTCACAGACCCTCTCAGAGTTCATTAATATTATGAACTTGTTTACTTCATCTAGAAAAAAAAAACTTTTCTGGAAGGAGATACTAATGTTTTTTTGTGTATAATGTCTCTTATTCGTTGTGTACAAGTTCTGTTTTATTGCCTTCTTCCACTTTAGAACATTTTTTCCAAGTTTTAAAAATTATTTTCATATTTCATTTTGCAAACAAATGTGGTCACATGTACATGCATTCACAGGACCTCATCAGTATTAATTTTTTGTTGTGTCTTTCGGCTTTTCCTGGTTAGGGGTCGCCACAGCAGAACTCCGGTCCGCTAATGATTGGCAGTAGATTTTTACGTGCCGAGTTGCCGGCTTTGACGCACAACCTACAACGAAGGTACGCCCATTCACGCATGTCTCCAGACAGAAGATGCTCTGAGAATCGAACAGGACAACATCTTACTGTGAGGCGACAACGCTACCGCAGAGTATTATTATGAACTTAATATCATCTAGGGAAAAGAAATCCTTCTGGAAGTAGATACTTCCTGTGTGTGTGTGTGTCTGTGTGTGTGTCTGTGTGTGTGTCTGTGTGTGTGTCTGTGTGTGTGTCTGTGTGTGTGTGTCTGTGTGTGTGTGTGTCTGTGTGTGTGTATATCTATCAATATATGTATCTGTCTGTGTGTATGTATAGATGTGGGTATGAGAGAGAGGGAGAGATGTAAAAGTAGAGCCTGAAAGATGAGGAAAATGAGTTTTGCAGTATTTGTATCTTTCCTTAATTTTGAAATATTCAGCCCTCTATGGGTACAACACAGTACAAAAAGATGGATGTGTTTTTATATCAAAAGTTGCCAACCATGACACATTTGCTAGAATATTTCAGACTTTTTAAAAAATTATCTTGTGTGCCATACTAGATGCATCTGTGGTATGTAATAGCAGTGGTCCTTTGCAGCCATTTAAATGTTCTGTTTTTGCCATTCATTTAATAATCGATATATAGATTTGAAACTTTGCGGGTTGACAGACGCCATATATGTGTGAATAATATTGTTATTGGGTATTTGCATGACATTAGAACTAAAAAATTTCATGTTCTCTGAAAAAAATTATATTTTTAGTCATTTAAAATGTTAGAATAATGTGTATTTCAATTATTCATTGAAACATGCATGTACTTGAGGTTATGCAATCTGTAGCAAGAACTCATGCAGTGTACTGAATGTGTAAGTACAGGTTATCTGTACAGTATCCAATATAAACCTATTAGAATATAAATATTTATGTCTATATAAAATTATACTTTTACTGTTTTGCATGATGTGATGCTCAAAATTACATGAAAATGATTTATTTTCATTACAAATTTGTTGTCACTGTTCCTTTGTTTTTAAGGCTATTAGTGCAATCAAACAGTGTTTATTATTTAGTTCTCCTAGTAACATTACCTAAAAGTTTCATCAGAATATATTAAATCATTTTGGAGAGGGAGACATTTAGATACAGGGAACCAAATTACTTTGTTCCCAGTGCACAGAAAACAGCTTAATGTCCCCAAATTATACAGTAAACTCTGTTAACTGGCACCCATGGGGATTGGTACATGCCGGATAACTGTAGTTTCTGGTTGTTGACAGTAGCATGCAGAAGTGTGTGAGTGAGATCGGAGAGGGAAAGAATGAGTGAATCCATGTATGAAAGCAGAAGAGACTGTTTGGGTGACCGATTGGAGTGAGTAAGTGAGTGAATGCATGTATGAAAGCTGAAGAGACTATGTGGGTGACCGATTGGAGTGAGTGAGTGAATGCATGTATGAAAGCTGAAGAGACTGTGTGGGTTAGCGATCAGAGTGAGTGACTGGGATGAATTCATGTATGAAAGCAGAAGCAACTGCGTGAGAGAGATCAGAGAGATATACGAAAGCTGAAGAGTGTGTGTCTGTGAGAGATTGGAGAGAGAGACAGTGAGTGAATGCATGTATGAAAGCAGAGGCGACTGTGAAAGAGATAGGAGAGATGTATGAAATCTGAAGTGTGTATGTGTGAGAGATCGGACAGAGAAAGAGTGAGTGAATGAATGTATGAAACAGAAGCGATTGTGAGAGATCAGAGAGATGTATGAAAGCTGAAGAGTGTGTGTGAGAAATCGGCGAGAGAAAGAGTGAGTGAATGCATGTATGGAAGTTGAAGCAATTGTGTGTGAGAGATTGCTGGTTGCTTGAGAGTGCCAGTTGCTTGAGTTCCGGTTAAGTGAGAGTTTACTGTATCTCTACATTCACAGTAAAAGTGCATGTGCACTGCACTTCACAGGAATTCATGTGCTGCTATTCTTTCGGCTTTTCCTGGTTAGGGGTCGCCACAACAGAACTCTGGTCCGCTAATGATTGGCAGTAGATTTTCACGGTGCCGAGGTGCCAACTCGACGCCCAACCTTCAACGAAGGCACGCCCATTCACGCTTGTCTTTTGAACACCACTCGACCGTGGGGAGGACATGCAGACTCCACACAGAAGGCACTCCAGCCGAGAATCGAACGGGAGAACCTCTTGCTGTGAGGCGACAACGCTACCGCTGCACCACCGCATGTGCTGAATATTTCATTAAAAATACAGAAAAGTAAACTTTTTAATTTCTGTGTTAAAAATGGTTATCAATTTTTAAAGTATGGACAGTGACCCTAATTTGTTACTGCTGGAATTTGCAAAATTTTCATCTGGAATTACAGGCAAAAATGAATTTTATTTACAGTTATAGAATGTGGATGATTTAGAAATTATTATAAAACTCCTTGCTGTATTTGCATGCTTACTGATCTTGTATGCATGTACACCTGTGTTATGCAGTATGCTATAAGCAACCAGTATTGTAAAGTACAGTAATACTGAAAGAGTCAGTGCAGAAATACAGGTGTGTGCTCAGTAGAAGAACTTGAATGTGAAAGTAAATTGTATACACTTTAAACATTTTGCAAGAAGCATTGGACATCATTTGCACTGAATTTTACAACATATACGTTTTTTTTGATAACTTCATTAATTTGATAAAAGGTGATAATTATTTGTCTGGTACTCCCTCTTCAAACCATGAAACCCCTGCCTTACTCTTCTGACCTGTTTGTTCTCTGTTTGCTGGTCATATCCATATTGCCAGCTGAGATAAATTGTCATTTTGTCATCATCATCTTCTTTCGGCTGTTCCCGTTAGGGGTTGCCACAGCAGATTACCTGTTTCCATTTCTTCCTGTCCTCTGCATCTTGCTCTGTCACACCAACCACCTGCATGTCCTCTCTCACCACATCCATAAACCTTATCTTAGGCCTTCCTCTTTTCCTGTTACCTGGTAGCTTCATCCTTAGCATGTTTTTCCCAATATACTCAGCATCCCTCCTCAGCATATGTCCAAACCAATGTAATTGTGCCTCTCTGGCTTTGTCTCCAAACCTTCTAACCTGGGCTGACCCTCTAATATACTTATTCCTAATCCTGTCCACCCTTGTCACACCCAGTGCAAATTTTAACATCTTTAATTCTGCCACATCCAGCTCAAACTCGTGCCTTTTTGTCAATGCCACTGTCTCCAACCTGTATAACATAGCTGGTCTCACTACCCTCTTGTAGACCTTCCCTTTCACTCTTACAGGTACTCATCTGTCACAAATCACTCCTGACACTCTTCTCCACCCACTCCATCCTGCCTGTACTCTTTTTCACCTCTCTTCCACACTCACCGTTACTCTGAACTATTGACCCCAAGTATTTAAACTCATCCACCTTTGCCACCTCTACTCCTTGCATCCTCACCATTCCTCTATCCTCCCTCTCATTCACACACAAATATTCTGTCTTAGTCCTGCTGACCTTCATTCCTCTTTTCTCTAGAGCATATCTCCATCTCTCCAGGGTCTCCTCCACCTGTTCCCTACAGATCACAATGTCATCTGCAAACATCATAGTCCACAGAGACTCCTGTCTGATCTCATCTGTCAACCTGTCCATCACCATTGCAAATAAGAAAGGGGTCAGAGCTGATTCTTGATGTAACCCCACCTCAAACGCATCCGTCACTCCCACCGCAGTCCTCACCGCTGTCACACTACCCTCGTACATATCCTGTACCACTCTTACATACTTTTCTGACACTCCTGACTTCCTCATACAATACCACAACTTCTCTCTAGGCACCCTGTCATATGCTTTCTCTAAGTCTACAAAAACACAATGCAACTCCTTCCGACATTCTCTGTACTTCTCCATCAACACTCTCAGAGCAAAGATCGCATCTGTAGTGCTCTTTCCTGGCATGAAACCATACTGCTGATCACTAATCATCACGTCCCTTCTTAACCTTGCTTCCACTACTCTTTCCCATAACTTCATGCTGTGACTGATCAGTTTAATCCCTCTGTAGTTACTACAGCTCTGCACATCACCCTTATTCTTAAAAATCGGTACCAAAACACTTTTCCTCCATTCCTCAGGCATCCTTTCACTTTACAAGATTTCATTAAACAATCTGGTTAAAAACTCCACTGCCATTTCACCTAAACACCTCCATGCTTCCACAGGTATGTCATCTGGGCCAACAGCCTTTCCATTCTTCATTCTCTTCATAGCTATCCTTACTTCCTCCTTGCTAATCCATTGTACTTCATGATTCACTATCCCCACATCATCCAACCTTCTCTCCCTCTCATTCTCTTCATTCATCAACCCCTCAAAGTACTCTTTCCATCTCCTCAACACACTCTCATTTTTGTATGGTTTGGAATTAAAAAAAAAAAAATGGGTACTTGCTCAGTTCCGCCCCATGTCTACAGTGATATTAATGCAGGGATAACCATGAAAGACATGCCAGTCCATATCCCTATCATATGTGGCAAGGGTTGGAACTGCCATGCTCACTCTAGGCTGAAGTTCTAACCAGAAACTTTGTCCATCGCCTCAGAATAAGGGATGTATCAAAAGTGCCCTTCCTTCATACCTAAGCTGACATCACCTCAACTGAATGTGATAGCTAAAACCAGGCTGCCTGGGTCACACTCAGGCTTCATCTCACTGGACAGAATGTGTTTCTTTTCTATAAAGAAAACGAAGTTCCTTTTATTTAGATTAAATATTCTCCTTACCCAGTATTTTCTCACTACTACTACTTCTTCTTTCGGCTGCTCCCGTTAGGGGTCGCCACAGCGGATCATCTGTTTCCATTTCTTCCTGACCCAATATTTTCTCACTTGTTGTTGTTGTGTCTTTCAGCTTTTCCTGGTTAGGGATCGCCACAGCGGAACTCCGGTCCGCTAATGATTGGTAGTTGATTTTTACGTGCCGAGTTATCAGCCCTGACGCGCAACCTTCAACGAAGATACGCCCATTCATGCATGCCTCCACGCTGAAGACGCTCTAGCTGAGAATCGAACCGGACAGCGTCTTACTGTGAGGCGACAACGCTACCGCAGCAAAAAAAAAAAAAAAAGCCGAGTGTCCCAAGTCTTGATGATTTTACAGCTTTTTTTTAATGGTATTGAAATCCTGTTTTCTATACCCTAGACAAGCAGATTTTTTATTTTATTTTTTTAAATCAGAATTCCTACATACTCTGGTGTCTTTGCATACCAGAGAACTAATGAATAATTTATATACAGGCTAGGCTGTTAATTATGGCTAATGCCAATGATCTCAATTCTGCATTATTCAGCGCAAATCTGCTGCATAATTTTTAAAATGTTATGCTGTCACGCACAGCGAAGGTCTTTTAAAGGAAACTACCTTGAAACTCCAAAAATATGATTTTCATCCTATATGATTTTTTTGTACTGTACTAATACATCCGAACAAACATAACCATTTAACATCATATATTAATTTAATTTACTGTAAAATGGACTTCATAGGGCCTGTCATACTGATGTGATTTTGTTTTTCATAGATTGCCTTTCTTCCACAGTACAGTTTGCCTCCTTTACATGACATTTTAGATGTCAGCAAGTAGCTTTCTCCAGTAAGTTACAATGACAGTCATGAGTCAGTAACTTTATAGCCTGTAGACACTATCATTTTTTTTCCTTTTCTCTGAATGACCCTAATTTGTAACAACATAAGCTGAATTATACAAAAAAGCAAGAGATGTAAAACAGCTGGGTTTTCTAGAATAGGTCAAACCTGTAGTCCTTATACAATAGCCATACTTTGAGGTGTCAAACTTACCATTTCATGGGGAAATGTCACAGCTATGTATGTAGTATTTCAGCATATCTAACTCCTCCCTGATTTATCAAAAAAGTGGTACCGTATTTGGAAAACAGTTTCACTGTAGTTGTTAATGTGTGCAATTAGCTGAACTCCGAGAAAGTCGTAAAACTGTAGGTGATGACTAATACTAAGAACTACAAAAATAGTATGTTGAGCCTAGATCATTCAATCTAAAACAGATTACTTTCTGAAATAATGTGAAAAGAAAAAATGTTACGACTTTCATTGTCTATGACAGTTACCTGCTGAGGCCAGTCACTGTAGGTGCTTACCTACTGATCTCTATAATCATTTGAGTAAAAGCACTGTGAACAGAAGACACTCCTATCTGTAGAAATGATGGGTTGCTTACTTTTTTAATTGACTGGCAGGAAGCCAGATGCATCTGTGGGCAGTGATAACAGTAGACACTGTTCACAGCTGTGATCCATTCATTGATGCATTTTTTTCAGTTAATTGTGGTGATGGAAGTATATGTGTGAGTGTTTGTAGCAGCAAGTTGAGATATTGCAATCGCATAGCAGCTGTCTTTTTTTTGGAGGAGCAGTGTGCTGGAAAGAGCAAAGGCATTTGTGATCACAATAAAGTGATGATTGTTTAGGTACAGGGTATATATGGCTAAGAGTAATTAGTCGAAATATATTACAGTAGCCACTTGTTTTTCGCAGTTTCATCACAGTCTAACTTCAGGGGTCCACAGAAGGTATCCATATACTGATGGGAAGGGAGTCAGGGTCTGTGGTTAGTGAGCAGGGCAGTTACGTGATCACTGTTCAGTGATCTTTAAAGATTCTCTAGATGCAGTGCTTGTGCCTATAAAAATATTGAAATACATTACTGAGGCCACCATGTTTTTCACTTTTTACAATCACACACCAACCCGGGCCTTAGGAATGATGTTCTTCGTGTTTCACTGTTGCAGTCATTACATTTGGGTAATCTGCTGGCAGGTTGCCCTCAATCGGCCTGAATTCCAAAGTCTTGGGTCCTGCGTCGGTTGCTGTCTTCTCTTCCATGATGTCACGGGTATAAAACAAGCAGCCAATGCCATTTTCTTTAGTCTTTCTTGCCGCGCGGTGCCCGAAGCAGAAGCATTTCGCAAGTGCCGGTCGGCCAACTCCTGAAATATTCGAGTTTGAGTTTCAGAGCCGAAGTCTTCACTAAAGCTAAGTACCCCATTGGGGAAACTTTCTTCTTGCTCCATACCGATGTCAGAAAAAGTTAATTGTATTACTTGTGGGAAGCAAATACCTCATAAGGATTTCCATTTATACTGTATTCCTTGCATAGGCCCTGATCACAACGTGCCTGGCTGTCGGTTTTGTGCTAGATTTAACCAACGCACTATTAAGCGTCGGTATATTTTTGCCTCAAAGTATTTTGGAAACAGATTTAACTATACAGAAATGTCGTTGAATAGCAATCCGACTACCGGAGTACATAAAAAATGCAAAGAAAAGGACAGAGATAGACAGTCGAGGTCCAAAACCAACGACGAAGCTTCTCCTAAGCCCATCGCCGGTACTCAGTGAGGTGCTTTCGCAGCCCCTGATACCCGCTACTTTCGAGTCGCAGGCCCCTAACAAGACCCATGTGGAGTCCGGCAAGCCACGAGATACTCAAAGTATTGGACCCATGGATGTATCTCCCTCGAATGGGTCCTGAGCCGCTGAGCAGGCACCGGCTTCTGAGGGTGTATCCAAGCCTCAACATTTTTATATCAAACTGATGACAGCTGCAAAGCCAAAGACAAAAGCAACTTCTAAAACAAAAAAACTGACGCATGAGCCATGTGCATAGGCCGCTATGCCTAAAAAACAGATGATCAAAATGGCTAAAGACCTTATTACCTTGATCAGGGGTTCCCATCCCCCTCCTGATAAGAGGCCTAGGCAAGACACTGATTATGAATCTTCAGGTCAGGTTTCTATTTCTTCTGATTCCTCTTCTGATCAGGAATTATCTATACCTCCCAATGAGGATTCTGATGCAGAGGAGTCTATACCATCTGCATCACCTCCTGAGGATTATTCATTCGGAGAAACCTTGCATACTTTGAGGGAGCATTTTCACTGGGAGAGTCAAGATTTCTCAGAATCAAAGAAGAGGCCCAGGGATTTCCTTCTTCTCCCTCAGCACAGGCCTTTAGCCATACCCCCTGTTTTAGACATTGTGGATGATGTGTTTTCAGAGTCAAGCTTGACCCCTGACTCCTTACCTCCGGCTCCCAACAAGCCTGACAGATAATACAGCATCCCTGACTCTCACAAATTTTTATTTAGCAACCCTGCTGCTGATCCTGAAACTATTTCACAGGGTCCAAAGGGAGTTAAGGCCTCAACAGCAAAAAATCCTACCCCCTCTGACAGAGATTCAAGGGCACTGGATAGATGGGGAAAAAAGGTTTATACATCTGCAACCTTGGCAATTAGGGCCTTAAATTGCCAGTTTCATATGCTCAAGTATCAACAACATGTTATGGGATTGCTGAAACAGAAAATGATGTTGATTTCTAAATGTGCAGAAAATAAAGAATTGCAGGAATTTTTGCATACAGCTGAACAGGTTGGAAAGCATACTTTGCAATGTGGTTTTGATTCCTTAGAGGCCCTCCTGCAGGGCCGCAGTTACTGGATCTGTGATTAGGAGGCATGCCTGGCTAAAAGAGCAAAATTTGCCTGATCATGTTAAAGCTAAATTACTGGATGCACCTTTACAGCATGATACTCTGGTATTAAGGCAGAAGAGGTTTTAAAGAAAATGGAAGACAAAGCTAAGTCTTTGCAAACTGTAAAAGACTTCTTACAAGTGCAGCCACCAAGATTCAGTAGACACTGGCCTACAAAAAATTGGTCCTTTCCTGCATCAGACAGAGCTCAAATAGGTAAATCCAGACGCCCAAAGGGTTCTAGATACCAGGCACAAGATTCTTACAGGTCAAAGCAATGGGGTGCTTCTACCTCCAAATCTGGAGGAGATAAAGCGCAGACCTACAGAAAACAGTCCCAATGACGTTCCTCTGTCTTCACCATGCAGAGGGGGAAAATTAGCACTTTTTGCTCAAAATTGGCAGGTAATAACCCAGGACGAGTGGGTGCTAAACATAGTATCACAGGGATATAGATTCCATTTCCATACTCTGCCGGTGGCAAACGGTTGGCCGGATCTGCCAAAAAAAACAATGGGCAGAGGCACAGAAACAGGTTACGTCCTTCATGGATATGGGGGCCATTCAGCCAGTACCAGAACAGGAAAAAGGACAAGGTTTTTACTCGACTGTTCTTGGTACCCAGAAAGGACAAGGCCTGGCAGCCAATACTGGAGTTATTGATTTTGAACACATACCTGGACATTCCAAAATTCAAAATGCTGACTTTGCAGCAGCTTCTGCCCATGCTGGGCAAGAATGCTTGGCTGGTGACATTAGACCTAAAAGAGGCATACCTGCATGTCCCAATAAGGCAATCGTGCAGAAGATACCTCAGATTCAAGGTTGGCTTAATGCATTAACAATTCTCTGCACTGCCCTTTGGCTTATCTACTGCGCCCAGGGTCTTTACAAAGTGTCTGGCACCAGTAATTGCTTTTTGCAGACAAAGAAGTATACAAATATATCCTTACTTGGACGACTGTCTCATTCAAGCGGAGAACAAGGACATTCTTCTTCAACACCTGGCGTTTGTGAAAAGGTTTCTAACATGCCTAGGGTACACAATAAACGAAAATAAATCACAACTGGTACCCTCTCAAAAGATAACATTCCTGGGTGCAAGCTTGAATACAACTGCCCAGATGGCTTACCTCACGCCAGACAAAGGCAACTGACTACTTACTTCAAACTGATGGCAACAAAAACCCAATTATCTGCAAGACAAACTCTGCAGGCTTTGGGCTTCATGGCATCCTGCATCCTACTGATTCCATATGCAAGACTGCATATGAGGAAACTTCAGTGGTACTTAAAAAGTTTATGGTGTCAACATTGTCACAATCTGGAAACAATGATTCTTCTCATTCCCTGCCTACAACAGGAGTTTCTTTGGTGAGCAAAGGCATGTCACCAAAACATGGGATGGCCCTTCACTCTACCCCCTGCCAGCCAAACCTTAGCAACAGACACATCAGATTATGCCTGGGGGGCCCACATGGCAGGAAGATGCATTCAGGGCATATGGACCCCAAAACAAATGCATCTACATATCAACCAAAAAGAGATGCTAGCTGTTCAAAATGCCCTGACAGCCTTCAAGGACTTACTTCATCCAGGACAACTACTGATAAAGCTGACAACACCACGGTTATGTGGTATATAAACAAACAGGAGGGCAAGCACTCATACCCCCTTTGCAGATTAGCCATGGCACTGTGGGACACAGCTTTGACTTACCAAATACATCTTCAAGCTCAATTCCTGCCAGGAAAACAAAAAAAACTCTGGCAGACTATTTAAGCAGAAACTTTATGAACCCACATGAGTGGAAACTAGATCCACAAGTCTTCAGCATGATAACAAAGAAATGGGGGAGCCATGATAACAAAGAAATGGGGGAGCCCGGACATAGATCTTTTTGCCTCTCCTCAAAATTATCAGTTGAAAAGATTCTGCACAAGGACTTATCACAGACAAGCATGGAAAGTGGACGCCCTATCCTTCAGTTGGAAAAACCTATAAGTGTACGCCTTTCCTCCTCTGCCTCTTCTTCCCAAGGTCCTACTAAAAGTCAGACAAGAGAAGTCAAAGATGATACTAATTGCCCCGGACTGGCCCCACCAGTACTGGTACCCAATCCTAAGGAACTTGTCTCAATACCCAGCTTGGACCTTACCTCAGAGACCTCAACTACTGTCCCAGCAAAACAATCAGATCCTGCACAATCAACTCCAGACACTGAACCTGGCAGCATGGCTGATCTTGTAGTTATACAAACAACACCTCTCAGTAAAGCTGTGATGGATGTCATTTTGGAAGCCAGAAGGCCTAGTACTAGAAAATCTTATGTTGGTAAATGGAAGAGATTCTGTGCTTGGAATCAAGCACAAGGAACTGATGCTGATGCAGCAGAACCAAATATTCCTCAGATATTAGAATACTTGACTGAGATGCTTGACAAAAGCCAATCTTTCTCATCAGTTAAAATCCATGCTTCTGCCATTTCAGCTCATTACAATACAGAGCCACCAATCTTTTCTCATCCTTTACTAAAGCAGTATCTTAGAGGAGCCAAAAATTTAAGGCCCTCCTAGAAGATCACCAGTACTTGCATGGGACCTCAATTATGTGTTGGAAAAGTTCACCCTGCCTCCATTTGAACTAGCTGCTACTGCTGATATAAAGTTCTTGTCATGGAAAACAGTTCTGCTACTAGCAATTACTTCAGCAAGAAGAGTCTCAGAGCTACAGGCCCTCATGGTTGTAGAGCCTTTTATCATATTTTACCCAGACAGGGTGTCTCTGAGGATAAATCCTTCATTTATGCCTAAGGTGGTTTCCAGTGTGGCTATTAACCAAACTATTCATCTGCCAACCTTTTATCCAAATCCGCAGAACAAGGGGGAGAGAATTCTGCATTCCTTGGAAGTACACAGACAGCTAAGATTCTACTTGAGCAGGACTAAAGCTCTAAGAAAAACTGAGCAATTACTTGTGACATATGCTGCAGGATCAGAAGGAAAAGCTATTTCAAAGCAGACTATTTCAAAGTGGATAAGCCACTGCATTCGTTTCTGCTACTTACACCATGGCAAACCTGTGCCCAAGGGCATTAGATCTTATTCCACCAGAGCTGCAGCTACTTCAGCAGCCTTTCTCAGAGTACCACCAATCAAAGACATTCTAGAGGCCGCTACCTGGAGTTCTGTTCACACCTTTACAAAGCATTATCATTTGCCTCTCTACTCTAATTCCAGGGCAGACTTTGCCACTGCAGTTCTGCAGGGCCATATAGCCGCACCTAATGCTGTTTAGCTCCAGCCTCCCATCCATAGCTTTGGGATTCTACCCAAATGTAATGACTGCAACAGTGAAACACGAAGAACATAGTACAGTTGTGTACACTTACCATAAATGTAGATGCTCGAGTGTATTCACTGTTGCAGTCTAGGTTACCAGCCCACCATCCCCCTTTCATTCTGGAGTTTATCTTTCCTTCTCTATCTTCTACAACCTATGTGGTGTATTTGCTTGTAGATGAAGGTAAAGTTTGTATTGATGCATGTATATATAGTTTATATATATATATATTTTTGCTACCTTTTTGGGGGCACCTGACATCTGGGGCAAGAAAAACTAAAGAAAATGCCGTTGGCTGCTTGTTTTATACCCCTGACGTCATGGAAGAGGAGACAGCAACCGAAGCAGGACCCAAGACTTTGGAATTCAGGCTGACTGAGGGCAACCTGCCAGCAGATTACCCAAATGTAATGACTGCAACAGTGAATACACACTCAAACATCTAGATTTATAGTAAGTGTACACAGCTGTACTTTTTGTTGAGGTCACTGGCTAGATATAAAATCTGATTTCTTTTCAGTGCATTCCAGGATTTTGTTTTCACAGTTTTGAAAAACCTGACTTCATTGCTGGGGGATTCTGTGTGATGGAATGTTCTTGTCCTGCTGATGCTGATCTAAGGACCTCTGAATTTGTTGCATTGTTGTTCATCATATTGGGAAACTCCTTTCTGGATTAGGTGGTGTCACTGGAGAATTTTGTGTGGCTGCTTGCTTCTTTCGGCTTACTCATATTTTCTTCTTCCTGGTTTGGACTCTGAAAATCCTAGTAATGAATATTATCAATATTGACAGCAGTATATTTCTTTAATGTGGCTGTGGGCTTTTTATTTGTTCCAGTAGCTTATTTGAACACGTTTCCTGGAGTTGTCATTATTATTATTACTAATTTTATGACGACTCACTGTTCTTATCAGTTTATTCTCAAGCATCTGATTATTCCTGATAATACTGCATTTTTAAAATGTGAATGATTGTTAATTTTTGTTTGAAATGTTCAGTGTTTGTAAAAGTTACTTATGAAGTAAGCAGTTAAACTTGAACAGTTGAATTTTGTAATATAGACTTGCAATTACAGATTGGTCCTATAGTTCAGAGACAAACTGATTTGGCCTTGCAGTACATAACATCCAGTGGATGACATCCTAGCTGGAAGTGAGTGCTGCTACCTGTTCTGTAAAACGTCTTCTAATATTACTGATTCTTAAGAAATTTAAAAATGTCAACTAATAAAACAAAATAAGCTTACCTAAAACAAAGACAAAATCTGGTTATAGGTCTTTTGGAAGAAAATTAACAGTCTTTCTGGCAGGAGTAAACATAATATCCCTTCATTACTTATTAATAGCAACATGGTTGATTCTTTAAACAAAATTAACTCCAGTTTCTGTGACTAAAACAGCAGAAAAGTTTTTTATACTGATTTCAGGTTTAATAATGTCCATTTAGATGTAGTGTGAATAAATGGCTGAGAGGTATTTATAACCATAGTAAGACAATGGTATATTGTTCTTTACCCTAATTTTTATTTTGTGCCTCAGTGCTTGTGATACATTTATTACTGGACTAAAGCCTTGAAACCTGCACACCATATTTAAGGATGCAATGTTTACTCCCATAAGCCAGCACTTTTGCTTTCCCTGGTCATCAAAATGTTGGAAAAGGCAGCACCTACGCAATTCAAATTGAACTTATGTAAAGCATTTAGTTATGTAAATCAAGTTGATTGCTGAAGTTTCATTTTCACGTACATAATTTAGCATTATCCTGGTTCAACAGTTAATTGAGTAGCATGGAATTTAAGATGTGTTGTGGACAATGACATTCTTGGACGCATCCACTACCCCCTCCACATCCATATTCAAAAACTCCCTCAAATCGCACCTTCTTAGTACTTGGTTTATGCCCTTGTATCACGTAACCCTACCCATACTACTACTAACTCCCCAAATTCCTCTCTGATCACATGCTGGAGTTCTGATCCCCTGTAGGCTTGGTCATCTGAAAGTGTACTTTTAACTGTAAAATCTTACTTGATATATTTTCTTTTCTTACCAATGTATGACTGACATTGTCTTTTTACCCATGTTATATATCTTTTTACCTGGAGTGTTTTTATTAATTCTTGTTATATTACTATGCTCAGCATACATTATGTAACCTGTTTTGTGTATTATGCTGGATGTACTGTATTTGTATAAATTGATGTTGGAGCTTTTCTCCCCCCGGGCCTCCACTGAAAATGGACCTGGTCCAGTCGGAATTTCCCGGTTAACAAATGTAAAATAAATAATAAATAAATCTTACTGGAAGTGGTATTCCACAGGGATCAGTTCTTGTGCCTTGCTCTGTTTTCTTCATCAGTTCCTTAGTATTTTAAACTTCACACACAATCATCTTAACATAAAGTAATTTATTTTGTCTGGTCTTCTGATGATCCACAATCTGTTGTTTCTTAGATACTTAGGGGCGGACTGGCACCGCTGTACCAAGCAAACTGTTTAGATACACATCTGTGCCTTGCAGTTGTTAATAGCTTATGGAGTTTTCTTGAGCCTGATGGTGGTATCCTCATTTTTCAATACATGTGTTTTTTGGTTAGATTTTCTGAACTTCTCAGCTCAAGTCAGTAAGACAGGAAACAATGACCCATTATTGTTTATCTGCTACTTTAACTGCTTACTAGCTAAGAAGGGTAGACATGCACTGTGTAAACAAATTCTAATTCTGAGTTTGGAATACTTCCATTTGTTTCAGTTCTCTGTACTGATAGCTCAAGTTATAAACAATGACTAATAAAATGTGTTTTTATGACTGGTGGTCCAAAAAGAGAATACCACGTTACCACTTTATGCACAAAGTTGGCTGATTCCCATTCATATCCATGTAGGAAAACTAATTGCTGTCCTGATTACAAACTGTGCAATATGGGCATTTGTAGACCCGTATTCCTGGCACTCTGAGTAAAACAAGTTGCAAGAATATTTGTGTAGTAGAATTCCACTGTCTTCATTACTCATATTCAGTGCTTCTTATTGTATACCTCCAAAGTAAATCTGTATTGTTGTCCATAATATTTGGAACACTTTTTTTTCCTCAGTTAAGGAATTACCAACCTTATTGGCAATTACATTTAAGACAAACCTTAAAGCTATATTTCAGGATTAAACCTCACGTCAGGCTTTGTCCCTACAGAATGGAGCACTGCTACAGTCATCCCTCTCTATAAAGGGGGAGTGACTACAGACCCTGGGAATTATAGCACCATTAGCCTGAAGAGATGATATGTAAGGGTATGGAGCGCATCATCATGGACCTAATTAACAAGGATATAGGGAATCTCCAAACTCTGGATGCCATGCAATTTGGTTTTGTGAAGGGTAGATCATGCCTAATCAACCTGGTTGACTTCCTTGAGTCAGTCACCAGAGCTGTGGATGAGGGCAAGGCAGTTCATACAGCCTACCTTGATCTGGCCAAGGCCTTTGATACCATTCCCCACTCAGGAAGTATTGATAGACTCACCAAACTAGGCATCAACCCCTATATCACTAGGTAGGTTGCAAATTGGCTCACAGAACCCACAGTGTGAAAGCAGCAGACTCAAAGTCAGACTGCCGACTAGTCATGAATTGAGTCCCACAGAGATCGGTCCTGGGTCCTCTCCTGTTTGGCATCTACTTCTCAGAAGTCCAGGACAACACGGAGGGACTCTGGCTGACTACGTTCACGACAGTTGCAAGCTGGGAGCCATTATTAACTCTCCAAGTGATGTAGACATCCTACAGAAAGGTCTCACTGAGACCAACAACTGGTGTCGAAACCATGGCCTTAAGCTTAATCCCATAAAATGCGTCATCATTCCCTTTGGGAAAAGCTCAGTTCCCACTAATTACCACATTGATGGTAGCCCACTGAACACTGAAGGCGTTATAAGAGATCTTGGGACAGGTTGACAGCAGCCTCTCATTAGACCTCCACATTGCCACTATGGTCAAAAAGTCCTATGTGGCACATCTCATTACCAAGTATAATGCCCCATTTGGCATGTACCTCACTAAACACCTGCAACAGCTGGAAAGGCCACAAAAGTACCTCACGAAGAGGATCCTAGGCCTTAAACACATGCCCTACATAGACAAACTCAAAAAACTCCAGCTTTTCTCTGTCTCATCGTCTGTTAAGAGGCATCTCTGCTTGGCTTATAAAGCCATGTCTGACCCAGTTCTGTTAGAAATGCTACATCTAAAGAAATCCCAATCGCTCCGCACCATATGCTCCAGGGACCTCAACCTCATTACCACAATCAACAGAACATGCTGGAGGGACAGATTCATAACCCAGAGACTGCCCATGCTCTGGAATGGACTTCCCATACATGTCAAGCAGAGCACCTCACTGGCCCTTTTCAAGAGAAATCTTGATGAGTGGATGGGAAATAGAAAGTTCACCCCGGGGATCACTCCAGTGGCTCTACTGGATAGAGGCACCAGGAACTAATGGTGGCATGATGCCAGGGCACTGCTATGGGCTAGGCTTGTAAAGGCTCCAGGGCCATTGGCCTAGTACACATCTATGAACCTATGAAGCAGAATGTAAATGTGCAAATGAAATGACTTAAAAATCTCATTAGTTGTGTGCTTTGAAATTTGTCAGCAGGTATGGAGGATATCTACGCTTCCAGTAACGGTACTTTTTTTTTTTTCCACTTTACTGTTAACTTGATATTCTATACCCCTTATTGAGTGTGTTTGTACGTTGATTTTCTTTTATTGTTAAGGTAACTAGGTTAAGACAGAAAAGTCATGGTCTAGTTGACTTTCTATTTAAATAAACAAATACATAAAAAGCAAAATGAATAAGGTCGCATATGGGAAAAGGCTCAAAAGGTTGTCGGAGTAAGGCATGAATAGGTGACTTTCCAACGAAATTTAAGAAGTATTAGTAATGGTGGGGGTTGAGAACAGTGTGTGTGGGGGGTGATTTCAGTATACAAAAGTGCATTCTTCCTGAGGTGGACAGTAACAGGAACAGTAGGGGAAGTACATGTCACTGGCCTTACCTTCACAAGAACATTTTAAGTAATAACCATAAGGTAAGAAATGCCTGCATACAGTGGTCCAAGTGGGACCAGTGATTTTAGCAGGGGGGACCACAGGTATAGCGGCAGGACAGACCAGGTACTTAGCTGCCACATCTAGAAATTTGAGGAGTATGGTGGCCTTTTCAGAGATACTGCCACTGCCTTAAGCTAGCAAGGCCATAAATGAGAGAAGAGAATAGTTAGAGTTAGTGGAGTAGATACAGACGGAGCTGGGGACTTAACTAGAACTTTGACAAAAAAGGTATAAATCCAGATGGTATGGGCTTCTCACAGGACGACATAAGTGCTAAGTGATATGTCTAAGAAGCAGATCAAGGCCCTGGTATCTTTAAACATAGGTGAGGGGGGGATTGTGAAACATCCATTAAAATAATCTAAAGGGAGGGAGGAGAATGAATGAGGACAGAGTGAGAAGAACTGAAAGTAGAAGAAAGTCAATAGGCTGGAGATCGATTCTGTTTAAACTATACTGAAAGCAGTAATTCAGATTCCGCCAGTCATTTCTCCAAAAGCTACAGCAGACCTGGTTGGTTAAAAATAAAAGCAAAGCCTCTAATGATGTATGGCAAAACTGCATAGTATCCAAATAACAAAGAGCAATTTGAAGGCTGAGCATGCTCAATGTATCTTTATATTGCTTGATAAACACACAAAGGTGCCCAAAAGCTTGTGTCTTTTTCCATATTTATCTGTAATAAAATCATCTATGGTTTTAGACTTTCAAAACTTTCTCGGTTGGCTAAAGCTGCTTTATTTATTCTTGGATCAAGTGCAGTAGTTTAACTCCTGCAGCAAAACAAAAATAGTTGAATGCTACCATTATATTATATTATATTATATTATATTATATTATATATGAACGGTGCAGTGGTGCAGCGGTAGCATTGTCGCCTCACAGCAAGAGGTTTGTCAGTTTGATTCTTGGCTGGGGTGCCTTCTGTGTTGAGTCAGCATGTCCTGTCTCCATTTGTGTGGGTTTCCTCCAGATACTCTGGTTTCTCCCCACGTTACAAAGACATGTGTCTAGAGTGTTTCTTCCCAAGCTGCCGCTGAAAATTGGCTTCCTTCCAAGTTGGACTTTCCCAGTTAATAAATAAAAATATTGTTTCTTAACTGAACATTTGAGCTAACGTAACCTAAGCGAATTAGAAATTCTAAAAGCCATAGCAAAATATACCCTCAGGAATCTAAAACAATAATCCAGTAATGCAGCAGTACATTAAACATTAATGTGTTCACTTTAAGAAGCAACTGGGTCTTACAGTTAAACTACTGATATTAAAGTTGCAAGTCAGTTTTACAAAAAATGAAGAATGTAGTGTATTGTTGTTTAACTGTTATCAGTTTTTCTCTTTATTTGCACTTCCAAGCAGATGTCATTGTAGGTGTTGAGCAGTGATTTACATACAGATTCAAAGCATTATTGGTAAGCATAAAACAACCTGCCTCTTTATAGGAGCTGCTGCTTCCTTAATTTTGTAGTTTCAATGCTACATAATCGCATTATTGGTAAGCATAAAACAACCTGCCTCTTTATAGGAGCTGCTGCTTCCTTAATTTTGTAGTTTCAATACTACATAATCGTGTTATTTTTCAATGTGAGGTGTTTGACATGCAAGAGCTAGTTGACAACTTGTCTGTCTGGGAAGTAACACTCTCTTACCGATGCATTTATCATGGAAATACAGTAGCCTCTATATTAATTTAGATAGTCAGGCATTGTGGGTTCAGTCTTTCATGAGACCATGGCAGGGATTTTCATCTATATGAAAAAATTCATTAGGCGTCCTTATAAAATGAATTAGTACAATGCAAAAAATGTACCAGGAAAATAGAGCAGCATGCACATACCTCCAGTCTTGAGGACTCCTTTCAGTAGATCCAACAGTCAAGGAAAATGCAATAAATGACCGGCAAATATAAAATAATTTTATAGCAAACACAATGCATAACATAAGAGAAAAAAGTCAGAATGGATGTATTTAAACGTAATCAGTCCTGAAACCTCATGAACATTTTTTTCTCAGCTGAAGAAGACATAACAGGAAGCCAAAGAATATAAACCTCAAACTGTAAGAAAGATCTGATATCACTAAACACAACAGCAGAGGATGATATAGAGAAAGAAAAAAAAATACACCAGCTACACACCGTGTGCAATATGAATATTTACAAGCTGGTGAAAAGAATGTAAACTTAAAACAGTACTACCAAAAGATCTGCGTGAAATGTCGAAAAGGTTTTACAATACGTCACACAAGTGACACAATGAATACAGTTTCCAGCAACTTTGCTAGCATACGAGATGGACTTGACCACTACACAGTAATAGATATCTCGTGTCATCCAGAATTCAGAAAAGCAAATATACTCGAGTCTGTAGTTGATTGAGGAATAAGACAAGACAGTGCCATCTGTTACTAAACAAAGATAAGTGGAATACTGCAGAAAATGTGATGGTTTATATCCTAACACTGCATTAGGACTCCTACAAAAAAATTTCTTGACTGTATATGCACATACAGATGCCTTGAAAAATAAACAAAAGCACCAAATAATTTACCAGACAACTATTTGTAACTTAAGGAAATAACTAAATGAGACATATGAAGCAAGGTTCATCCAGCAAGTTAAAAAATCACATGTTTCCTATTCTTAAAATACCTAGAAATATTGCCTTCAAAAGCCCCAGCCCACTTCTGCCAGTAGCTAAGCCATTTGCAGAGCTGCTGTACAATGGACAAAATCTGCATCAGCTGTATACTACTCCCACAGATTTATGCTACCACAAATTTTTAAAGAAACAAACATTTTTTTTGCAAATCCTTTCCAGTGAGCAGCGGCAGTGACTATTCTAAAAGAAGTGTGAAGAAGTGTGACTAGAAGATAAAGATATAACACAAACATTACTGGACATAAATAAATGTGAATAATCCTTTCAGTCCTGCTGAAAACCTTAATCTTCCACAAAAATAGAGCGACATATTAAACTAAAGTCTTAGAAAAAAAATACTAAAAAGTTGGAAGAAAACCTTAACCAAGATTATAACAGAACCTCAGATGACTTACTTGAACAGAAGATACACTGACATATGACCGATTTTATTTCATAAAATAATGAGCAGTTACAGCAAGAATACAAAATGAAAGGAAACCACATTAAAGCATTTTGAATAGTTTCTTATTGAAACTGTTAACGCCAACTGGCTTGGATTGCGGTGGAAAATGAGTCTTAAACCAGTTCACCTATGTGGTTAATAAGTTTATAAAAAGTCTTACTTACTGCCCAAATAAGGTGTTGGTTTTTCCAGTTTCTAAATGCTGAGCACAGAGAATGGTGGTGTATGCTGGCTGATTCACAGTGGGAGAGTCAGCTGACAGGATTCAAGTTTTTTTCCCCACTTCATTTACAAAAATATAAACATTAACAGTTTCCTTTTATTTCAGATATTCAGTAGCAGACTGGCTATTTACCACTATGCAAAACTCATATTTCATTTATTAAAAATTAATAAAGGTAGAGTTGGGTATAACTGATGCAGGGGGATGAAAATAGGGAGAATACATGTTTTTGTTTGTTTTGTTTTTGTTTGTTTTTCTGTTATTACAGATGATTTTGGGTACTGGTAGAATGCCTATCAGAGTCCTAAATAAATCCAATGCATTTGTTTTCTTGTAACACTATGACTGTAATTTGCATCTTGTTCTTTTTAAAGAATTGCTAGCTTTCCATCAGATTTCTGTGCAGGTATTTATTTCCAAAAAAAAAATGTTATAAGCGTTTTCTCTTTAAAAACTTTCTGTACAGTAATTTATAAGGAAGAATCTGCTTGACAACAACTGGGCTGTAATGTAAATGAAACAAGTCACCATGTAGGAACAAAAATGCGTGACTTACAGAAAGCTCATAGGAGGAGCGGTGCTAAAGGTAATATTGTGGTGGTGTTCCTGATGCATCTTGGTCAAACGTAGAGGATCAGCTGGTAATGTAAGCATGCATCTGCTATATCTAACTACAGGAACCTTCCTTGATGAGTCCTTCGCTAGTCTCTGTCCTGAGCAATACCACAAGGTGAAAGGAGTAGGAAGAATGCCTCTGGCCTGATCCCAGATGGCAGAATCCTTGAGGACAGACTTCCCAAAGGTGGCCAAAACTACTTTTGTTGCAGTCAAGACAGTAATGCTTGGTCAGGGTATATATCAAGAAAAAAAGTGGCCACAGCATTGATGTTGGCAACTGAGACATTTTGAAGAACTCACTGGAATCAGCCACTTGTCTCCTGGACTGTGCTTTCTCATTAATATTTTACATGGGCTGGTAGCTGACTAATGGCAAACAGTACAGCATGACACACTGACTGGAAACTCCCTACTTGGCAAACCAAGCTGTTTTCTCTGCAAACTAAAGGATACAAAGAAATTATATGCCTCCTTGAATACTTGTATCTTCCTTGTAACTTTTGAGATGACAAGTGCATATCCAAGGTGTGATTTCCATCTGTCCCTTGTTTCTGCCATCACAGAAGAAGCCATATGATTGTTAGGCTATTTCAGTGACACTAAGAAGGAAACATACGCTTATGAGAGAGAGTGTGCTGTTGCAAAAGATCATGTATTGGTCTTTACTCAAAATTTCAGGATGTGAAGAGCAGAGGTAATAGCCTCCAGAAACAAGGGTTTTTCAAGAAATGAACTTTAATTCCTCCAAGATAGTAAGCTTATACACTAGCTGTCTAATATGAATTTCAGGTTCCATGGAGGGGGACTAGGTTCCTCACTGAAGACCACAGATGCAGCTGTTTCTTGGAATTACTTGACCATCCATTATTGACCCACATTTCTGCCCTTCACAAAGTCATGACATGCAGAAACCGCTGTCACATGCACGTTTACCGTGAAATAACTGATGTCTAGATCAGACAGGTACTTGACATGGGTCCGCACTGCCTGTAGGCTAACAGACTTGGGGCTGTGTGGAACACTGCTTCAGTTAAGCTAAGAACCTTTTCCACTTGAAGGCGTAGGCCTTTTGAATGGACAGCTTCCTGTCAGTGTGACTTGCCTCTGAAATCACCCACCAGCAAGTCTGGTAGAATAAGCTGTGCGTCAGAAATCAGAAAGTTATGTGGAACTGTTTGCTCCCCTATCCATGAGAAATATCCTTGGCCAGTACCAGGTGGGTTTCCTGTAATGCTGGGGCCTCTGGGGTTTGATCTAATATCCTTCTCAGCCAGCATTAGGTGAAGAGAGCAAGTTTTTTGTCTTCTTTGAGCATAGTATTGAAACATGGTCCATAGATTTATAGGTGTTTACTAGGCTAACGACCACAAGGGCCTTTTTAAGCCTAGCCATACATCCAAAATCTTTGACAAGTTCTGGTACCCATAATTGTAAGCAGGGGCTTGGGAGATAAAACATTTACAGGCAAGGGCCTGGGAGAGGAACCATTTACAGGTTGCCTGTGTCCATTAGCGACATAGGTGCCAAACCAGGTATGAATTTCCTGTTTTCCCATCCAGTTGTCTAGGTTGCACTTGAATTGGGTTAAGGAGGAACTCTGCTTCACATGGATGGGAGCCTGTTCCAGAGACTGCATAGTCTCTGGGATACGTACCTGGAATCAATAATAATGGTAGGAAGACATGCAGGAATATGATGTTCCATGGTGGTGGGGGGGGGGGGGATTTGTTCACCACTACTTGTGGAAGAATCTCATTTTTCTAGGTGGCAAATAGGTTGACACCCAAAGTGACCACTACCCAGTAGACCCTGACCTCCCTGAATCTGGAGGTTCAGGAAAGGACTAGAGACCAGTTTAGGAGTGTCCATCACCTTGTTCACATTCCCAAGAATATGAAATAGTGAGTGGATGCTGCCATTTTCTTTGGCCCAGTGCCAGGTGACCTGAACTCCTGCACAGTTGATACCACTATGTTGTTCTTTGTTTAAATACCATACAAAGGACTAGTCGTTTGACTGTGTAAGGAGAGAACCCAAAAACACTTGTTTCTCCAAGACCTTTGAGGCCAAGAGCACTGTTCTGAGCTTCAAATGGTTGATGGGGTTCCCTTTCAAGGAGGTACCACTTCCTTCGTAGTGTATGGATGTACATGGGCTTTCTAGCCTGTAAGCAAGTTTTGGTAGGAGCAAGGGCATGATCACTTCCAGATACAAGAGTATCTTTTGTCAAGACCTTTTAACAGATTAAGCTGCAGAAAGGGAGGGCCCACAAGAAGATTGGTGTTGGTGATGGGGTTGTCCACCATCCCAGGGTCTAGTGAGAAGAGTCTTACAATGATCACGTGGTGGCTCTGATCCCACTGACCTCTCATAGCCCGTTACAGAACTGATACTCTTATGCATGCAGATGACACCATGAAGATCAGAGCAGCCATTACACCCAGAAGCCAAAGCTTGAATCCTGCACTGTGTCCTAAGTCCAGAGATAAAAACAGTCATCTTCTGGGACCTTTTTATGGGTGTAAATAACCAGCACTAGAGGGTTGTATCTAGCTTTGCCTTACTTGCTTCCAGTTGTGATGCTCCAGATGGGCTGTATCCACTGAAGTTCCAAGTGTCACAGAAGGGCTGCCTCCATGGAATTCATGAATGGAGCAATGGGGAGCCAATCATCCACATATAGAAATAACGGCAGGCTTTCTCCTGCAGTGCTTTGACCACCATGACCAGTAGCTTGGTGAAGACTTGAATGAAATCTCAAATGACAGCACATTGTACTGAAAGCTTTGCCCAACCAGCACATAATATAGAAGTCTTCTTTGTGAATCTCAGATTCTGATATGTATGAAAGCATCCATCACGTCCAGCAACACTAGCTGTGCCTTAGTAGGAACTAGGGCATGATCACTTGCAGGCTTGCCATCAAGAACAGAATATACTGGATGTGGTGGAATGAGGTCTGTGAGCTCCACAATGGGCTGAAACTCATCTTTCACAGCTGTAACTAGGAATAGCCAATAATACCCCTCCCCCATCCTTCCTTCTGCACTGGAACATTCTCTGTGATCCTTTTAGCAGTAAAGACTAGGTCTGTTCCAGTAACTTCACTGACATGGACTGCTCTGTTAGCATTGCCCACTTTGAGGGAGGGCCTATGAGCAACAAACAGCATGTATTTTTTCTGTGTGTGTGGCTGTGTTGCCATCACTGCTTGCTGATCACCAGCTCCCTCACAGCCAATCGGCCCCATTTGTTCCCCATCACTTTAGTGAGGCTCATTTGGGATAGGCCATCATTTCGGTAACCATTAGAAGTGGTTCTGATATTTTACAATAAGTCCTACATTCCCTGCTCATGCTGAACTTATGTGAGTGAAGGAGGCATGCAATAGGTTGTTCATGCTGGTCACCCCTCATTTCCAAAAGGGTATTTTCAGCAGCATCCTTGTTTTCCTGTCTTCAAGCACAGGCAGTGGTCTCCTCAGTCTCAGTCAGAAAAATCACAACTGCCAGTGTTCTTGCTGAGCACCTGTAACCCACCCCTTCCCCCCAGAAGAGTCAGGTGGGCCATGGTCATTTCAGTCATCTGCCTGTCCGCCTGGCTCCTTCAGTGCTTGAGCCAATAATTGAACCCTAGTCACTTGCATCACAGTCAGGGTTCCATCCCTCCTGCTTTAGAGCTCCAGCATGTATACAAAAGTGACCATGCCCAAAGCCCTCCAATCCCTTGTGGTGGTTTTCCAAGCTGGAATGAACTCAGAGAACTGCTTTGCCAAGGGCAGTACCAGAATGTAGTCAAATTACTGCAGTTCTGACTTTAGAGTTGAGAATCATGGTGATTTTGTAGGTATTGGAGAGAGAAGACCATGTGAAACTTGTGGGATTCCATGAAAGCTGAGGAGACATCTTTCTGTTTTGAGGTTGGCAGGAGTGGGGTTATAGGGGTCCTCACAGAAATTGGACACCTGTTTCCTCTGAAGGAATTCATGAACATGGTCCTGAGCAAGCTAGCTAAAGAGCATAACCCCAAAAATGGGAGTCCATGAGATCTTGTTTCTGAGCTGTGATTTAAAGGACAGTCACAGCCATGTCATCCTGTGCCTGCGCACACCCAAGACTACCTTTATAGCCAAAGGCATCGATACATTCAGCTTTGTACTGGGACATATAGTATCCCACTGGGGAATGTATTCGGTCTCAGAGATCCTTCTGATCTCAGACTGTAGATTATCCTGTACCTTTCTAACCAGGTGCAACTGGAAGTGGGACAGGTAAAACAAATAAGTGAGTAATCAAAGTCCCAACATTGCAGAGGATCAAACCCTTTTGCCAGACTTGACCAGTGTGTTGAAGTCCTTTTCTGGCAGTAAAGTGCTATGGTCTGTGGGATTAATGCAGAACTGAAGACATCACATGTGTGTATCAGCACTGGAATCATGAGGTGATGTGCCCAGTCTGACAGTAGATTGTAAAAATACACTAGCCTTTTTCAGGTCCAGTGGGGCAGAATATGGGTGCTTTCAGAATTCTGAAATGGCAGCCCTGATGACTGACTGCAAGAATGCCTAGGGTTTCTTAGACGACTTATCCAGAAAATCTACTGAGTATTTTGGGGAACAAAGAGGGACAAGAGGCCAGTTAAAGCTTTTTTCCTCAACTTCTGTGCATCTCCAAAGGAGGGCTTTCCAGAAGGGAAGTGGGTGGTTGGATGACCTCATTATCCTTGTTCATTTCAGAGGCAGTGACCTCAAGACCCTGTAAATCCTTAGAAGATCCTGAGTGCACCAAGACTCATGGATCCCATGGTTATGAGCTTATGTATGGTGAGCACATTGTGCACCAAGTTTGAGCAGAGTACTGACCAGAGGTAGAACAATGTTGGAGAAAGCCCATGCCTAATCTGGCATGGACTTTGGACCTAGCCCCCTAATGGTGCAGTACCTCACATGAGACATTAGACAGCTGCTTAATGCCTTGAAGAGCGAGCAGGTGATAGAGTAGATCCTTTTATTTTCTTCCTAGGTCATTTTTACCTTCATGCCAGCCGGTTAGCCATTAAGCCATCTTCAGTGAGAGAAGCCCATTCATTTCACTGTATAAGGGACTGTACACTGGTATCGTACATGGTGCAAACATGCAGGAAAGCCATCATCTAGCCAGCCAGGAGGTTTACTTTTGCTTTCAGTGATCTACAGGCAACTTAGGGTATTTTTGTATAGTCTTAACTCCAGCCCTTGGGCAGGGGGATAAGATGCTTGAATTATATCAGGAATTAACTACACCATGTGAATGTATGCTCCTATATACTTCCAAATGAAGGCTACCTCCATGCAGTGCCTTGCTGAGCTAAAAGCCCAACCCCAGCGATGCTCTTTGTAATGCTGATCCTCCTCTGAGAGGTTGTGTAGCAGCTTGTGTCCTTGCTCTGCCTCTCCTTTTCTCTACAGGATATGCACCCCCTTTTTCTTCCATCCCAGTCCCATCAGTCTTATGAGCATGATGGCGCTGGCCCATGTGGCTTTTTGAGAACTGAACTCAGGAGGAGAGACACTGGTCCCGTGTGCCCTGATTCATGACAGGGTAGCTCAAAGGACTGTTTACCAGTATCAGGCTACGATTTGCATCCAGGGATGTGGTTGGATCTAGAACCTCAGGATACAACTTCCCCAGGGGTGAAACAGTGGTGCATATCCCCTTCCCAGCATGAGCCCCATCTGAGGCCAGCTGCTAGTTCATTCTGTAACCCTCATCTATTGAGGATGAGTTCATCACCTGTAGGGGTAGAAAGGGACACCTGAACAAACCAACTTACTTTTTAGAAGGTTCAGGCCTCTAGGCCTGATCTCTTGAGTGCTTGTGAGGTGGGCCTTTCTGCAAAGATCTCTCAACCACTGCCATCTCTGCAAAGTTAGCAAACAAATATTCCTACCATCTGTAACAAGCTGTTAGGCAGAACCTGTGGCCCTTGTGGCAGTACTGAGCATCGTGGTGTTTCCTGAAACAGAACAGGCAATACCAGTGTGGATCTTGGCTGATAATTTCAGGGCCACACAGACTATGATACTTAAGTATGCAAATGCATACCTTTTCTGATGATAGCAAAGACCAATATCAGAATTGTGTGTGGGGGTGGGGGGGGGGGGGCAATAAAAAGAAACAGATGAGGTCAGAAGGCAGAAATGCATATGTATCCCTATATCACAGACTGAATCAGATGAGCATGTGAATGACCTGAAAATAAGATTTTACTGAAAAAAAAAATAATTGCCAAATTCTGATTAGTGGAGAAGTATTACCCAACCAAGGACCCATCATTTTAGGCCATTGTCATTGGATCAACCAGTTTGTTATACTTGCGACAAGAAATGAAGATGCACGAGGTCTATGCAGTACAAACAAATACGTGCAGTGTATGTCCTTTCCAGGAAGTTGATTAACAGACACCTTAGAGTGGAGATTAATTAATTACACTCGTAAAGTGCTTGCAACCTTGAAGATTACATTTACTAACCATTTTAATTACAGTCGATGCCTGTGTTATTTCTCTGATTATGCAAGACGTCCTTTCTCTCCCTGCATTTTAAACTGCTAATATATTGGAGCAAAACTGTTGAAAGCATCTGTAATCAGAAAACTGCGCAAATTGCTACATGCAGTGTGGAACTATAGTGTTCAAAAAGAAACAGTTTGTCTAATGAGAGCTAGGAGAAATTTGTATGGTTTGAGACTTGCTCAAAGTAGTCTTGTGATCCACAGACCAAAAAAGAATTTGCCAGAAGTAAATGTCTGTGCATTCCTCATTTGGTCAAGGAAGTATGACTTCATGCATCCTTGGATCAAATTACAGAAAGGAAAGAGGTCAGCTTAATGAGGGAGAAAGTAAACAATGTGAGCACTGAGAGCAGAATGCAACTTTAAAGGATGTTTTTGTGTTAGTTGCTAAACCACACTGCTGTATCCTGTTTGGACATGTAGGTCAGTTGACAGGAGTTGTGGGACTGTTTCAAACGGTTTCAGTAAGGCATGCAGTAAACCTTATACGTATATGCAGAGCAGTTTGTATTCATTTTAGCTGGATAAGACTGCTGGACACATGTAACTCTTTTTCAGAGGTGATCCAGGAGCGCTATGTCTTTAAGTGTTTTGCTCTGAGCCACACAGTAGGCAAATTGGGTCTGAGGAAATGAAATCCAGGATTACAGAATGAAGCATTTTATCAGTTTATAGCTGTAATCCTGATTCCTGTATTGTATATCGCCTGACATTACATTTAGAAGTAAAAACTTCTGTAAGAGTGCAAGTCTGTGGACTCAGAGGTGGTATAGATCAGTGTGTGCGTGCGCCTCTGTCTGCAGAGTCTGAGGCAGCACATGCATGTTTGGAGATCTGTGCACCTGACTGACTGACTGACTGTACCATTTTTTGTTTGGTTCTGTGGGCAAAATTGAAGCTGTGTGATTTTGCAGGATGTTCCCTGTAATGTCGTTCACTGTTTGCATGTCTGGGACACCAGTAATGCTGCCAGCCATCGGAATGGTGTCACGTGGCCTTGGACTCCAGAAATAAGATGTGAAGTGTTTAGGCAATCTGGTGCTGTTTCCGGTACCAAAGAGCTCAGCCTAGCACAATACATGTTACTAGTTCCAGGCTGCAACTACATCACCCTGTAGTTGGCCAAGAACACTGCAACTCAGACTTTTATGCGCTTGTGTGTGCCTGTAATCTGCATTCTGCTGTGCAGCTTTGAAGTGGTGATTAAAAGACAATTTCATACAGATTGTGTCAAGAGTATTTAGTCATGTGATCACCTCCTTTTTTTTTTTTTTTTTTCCTCCGAAGAGTTGTATTAACTGTTTGTTTGCTGCTGGATTCTGTGATATGTCTGTCCTCCCTTACCCGTATGTTTTTTAAGTCTTTGATAAGTGATAAGGCACAGCCCTGCAGCAAGGAACACAATGTAATCTGTATACAGGGCAAATCTCAATATGCTGCCAAACTTCTGTCACAGAACTGGCACTTAAAACTGGCATGATGTGACAGTTAACTACAAGGTGGAGAGAGAGTCTAAAATCTAATGCTCCTGGGCAAAGAATATCAACATGAGTGTCATTGATATGATGAGACTGTTGCTCAGACATAGCAGTTATGAAACCCTTGACTATCACATATTGTGACAGATGGCAATCATGTATTGCTTATCAGCATTATGATTGCTATGATTCTGTTCAGTATATTCACCAACAGAATCATTACCTTTCTAAATGCTGTGTGAGAATTTCAGTTAACTAAGGCTGACAGATTTCAAATACACATGTTCAGACAAAAAAAAAAAAAAAAAAACTGTACATGAAGAGTTTAGCATCAGCTAGTTATGGCTCTGTGTTAACCCCCAGCACACTTAAGTGGGCAGCTTTACATTCTAAGGCTTACCAGTTGGCTTCTGTCTCAGTCAAACATCGCAGTATACTTTGGCACTACAGCGCTGCCACAGCAGGAGAGCTACCTGAATATGAAATAGAGTACCATACATGATATAGAAGGTGAACATTAGGCAGTGACCATGTCTGTTGCCTGACTGCGTATTACTAATGCTTTTCAACCTTGCTTACCTGGATATTTTTATAGCTTTATTTTCAGGTAAGCAACCCATAGAAATAGGAAGTAAAGTTCAAGTTTATTATTAATTTTCATTATTGTAACAGATCAAAATGATACATATATTAAAAGATATTGATGTAGTGTGCAGTCATAACACACTACTGATTAGTGTGGTACATGAATACATGAATGTCACCTATAAATGAAAATATGTTAATAGTCCTTTTCCATAGCACCAAAGCTCTGTGGTGTAAGCATATTAATTTTTACCAGTGAAATGCCTGTTTGCCAAAATCATCCACTCATACCAGTAAGTATGTCCCAGAGGCCATTTAGTCAAACTATCCACTCATTTTAGTAAGCCTGTTCAAATGATCAAATAAATCCAAGATGTAAATCGCACTAAGCAAATGTCTGTGTGCTTAAAATCAAAGCTCCCCCAAAGTTGCAAAAAGCATTCAAACCTAGCCATATCGGTGAGGCAACAAGAGTTATAGGTGATAACATAGCAGCAAAAAACACACACACACACACACACACACCTGAAACATAAGCCTGTTGGGCCTCCCAATTTGAAGTCAGATGTCATCACTTTTCATTTTCTGAACAATGTAGTTGCAGGCTAAAACAACACCTTGCATCTCATTAAAAAAAAAGCACACACAAAAATTAAACTGAGATCCACACAGTTGTTTAGCAGAAGTAGTACTAGAAGTCACCAGTAGGCAACTGGTTTAACAATAGTGGCAGCAGCAGTGACAAAAATTCAAATGACATTTCCAAAAGTACAAGTGTTAAGTATGGTCCATTTGGCAGTCGAGCACAATTCAGATAAATACAAGCAACAAAATAACCAGCACATGTGAAGGCATTTTGCCTGATGGCAGCCATCTACAGCTATCTTGGCACAAGTGTTCCAAGGGAATGTTGTAATAATGTAAGAACCTGAATGCACAAGTGGCTGGTAGCCTGCCTGCATTGCTGTTCTCCTTCGGGGTGTGTTTTCTTTCATTTATCAGTAGATGGGTGGCTTCTCCTGGCTGTCTGCCATCTCTATGGATAAAGACGGGAGGTCATCTTATTGTCATTGGCTGTCAGGCTGTTTGGGCTTCAACTGCTATAAAATATTCTGTGAATAACTTATCATTTTCCTTGCATTCTTACAAGTGTTTTACAGACAGTTATGTGTACCCTGTGCCCCCTCCCTCAACCTGTTCACTTTGACTTCTTTTGGGAGATGAAGGAGGGGACACACTGTGTTTGCCTGTTGACACTTTTATAGGAACAATTCAAGGCAAGCAATCACAAGGACTCAAGGATGCCTAGCCATATACACTGTTAAGCTGGTACACTTAAAAGTTTGTCCCTCTCTTTTTAAGCACTTAATACTCTTAGAGATGCCATGCATTTGTGATAGTGCCTTGTGTGTCTTCAGTGGCATTCATTTGACCAGCTGATCATTTGTCACCGTAACCTGTGTGTTGCTGAGCAGCTCCATACGCCTGGCAGAAATGTTGTGAAATGAGTAGCATTTGTCAAACTGACAGCTCCCAGTTGGCAGGTGCTATGTAATTATGTAAGCATTAAGTGGCTTGGTGAAAAACAGTGTAGTTTCTACTTAAAGGTTTGGAAGGCTGGTGAATTAGTTTGATAGATTGCAGCCAAGTTTTAATGCTAGTAATTGCAGGGTGCAGCACCTAAGATGTGTTAATATACAATGACATGCAGAAATAATGATTAACAGTTATTAAAAAAAACCTGAAATTCAATTAATTCTACCTGTGGGTAAGTAGTTTTGAGTGGTTCCAGTGATTCAGTTATAGTTTATAGTCCATCTGTAAATATGCAAAATCAAAACAGATTGCAGGTGGATAACAATAGGTTCGTAGACTTGGTAGATTCATAGATATGTAGTAGGCGTCAGTCATCCGAACAATAAAAGCATCGGCCAAAACACCCAACATCAGGAGTTACCTCCTTCCTCACACAAGCTAGAGCTGGGGAGAATTTGTGAGTGTCCATCTAATTGTCTGCATTATTCTTGATTGTAGCAAGTGTATTTGTTTGCTTTAATATGCAGTGGTAAATTATTCCATTAAGTCCAGAATATTTTGGGATAAGAACTTCTTGCACCAACATGCTCTGTTGTTTGAGTGGGTAAAGGTCTTTTATACGTATGCTTGAGAAACCATTAGTTCTTTGAAGATGAGATTGGGGTCACTCATGCCCCCCAAAAAAACAAAAATAGACCACTGCAGGGGGTCGTGTAAGAAAAATACCAAGAGAGGGTCGCCAGTTGGTCTGTGACTTTTTTTTTTTTTTGGTTAGGAATCACTGAGCTTTCTCCAATTGAGTGATGTGTTTCAGTAGCTACATGTCAATATTTAGTAATGAGGAGCAGTAAGTACAGTGGAAGTAAAGCTCATTTCGTCCTGGATGAGATGCCTGTGGTTATTAGTGGGCGTGGTAGAAAGATTTACTAGCTATGATGGAAACATGATGATAAAAGGATAAGTGCCTAATGTCAAATGGCACTGTCATGCTTAGAGTGATTTGGTTGTAAAAAATGCTTTACCATTGCACTACATCATTTAGTGCACAAAGTGCTAAACAACATTTTTGCAGCATTGGGAAATGTATCTGGCAGCTGATTTTGATGGAGGAAAAGTTTCTTGTGTTAATGCTTTCCCTACAATGATGCCACTGAGCTTAAAAGTAAACTTTAACCTCAGTGACATCATGGTAGTGAAAGTGCGAAGTGCGTCCATAGACTTTAATGGATGCAATACTGTGCATGGGCAGAGATCCACCTATTAAAGTCTATGGACGGAGTGCCCTCTCTGCCTACAGAGTGAACTACACTAAATTTATGTAGTCTGTGGTTTAATAAAAAAGTTTACAAAGCTTTTTATTAAAAATGGCCCAAAGAAGTACTAAATTAGAACCACACAAATGCATCTCAACACTTAACTCACTAGATTCTGCAATGCTCCTAAGATCATGACCAAATCACTTAAAGTGGTATCTCATCTACTTAGTATGAGGAGGAATTATTTCTTTTACTAGAGAAGTTATACTACATTTTTTTGTTATTTATTTTGTGGCTAGTGTCTGGGTGCTAGTTGTTTACATAGTCTAGCTTATCCTGGAACACCTTCTATATAGATGGGTGTTTAGTTTAGAACTCCAAGTTTACAGTTGTTTTATTTGGTTCAAGGGGCTGGTTTATGAGCTTGTAGTTCAAGCTGATAAATGCCAAATAGATGTGGACCCAGCACTGAGCCTTGAAGGACTCCACTTGTGAAATGTTCACTTTCCAGAGTGGAACCTAGACTCTGACTTATTCTGTCCAGTAACCAATTTGCCATGCACTTTATTAAATATGGATTGATGTTTTGGTTCACCAGTTTCTCAATTATGCCTTTTTGGGGGATAAAACTGAATGCCTTGGACAAGTGCAAGTATGTCATGTGAATCACATGACCATTTACTATTTTTACTCTTGTAATGAAATTTACAAGGTTAAAAAGGCATGACTTACTCTGACAAAGCCTAAATGATACAAATCCGAGACTAAGGTGGTCAGTGTCTTGTTTTATGCCTGATATAATGCATTCCATGACCTCTTCAGTCTTCAAAGAACTAATGGTTCCTCTAGCACACTGCAACTCTTACTGCAGAAGAAACCAGTTTCTGTAAATAGAAATTACTTGTTGCTAATGGAACCACCTTATGTAAATACTTTTAACATGCATGGAGATTTCATTGCTGTCTGTTCATGTTTTGATATTGTTTAAGACTGCAGTGTTGTCATTTATAGTCAATGTAATAACATTTCTGTATGCTTGTACCCAGGCTTTGACTGAAAAGGGTCAGTAGACCAGCTCACCTACCTGGTTATCAAGTTAATAAATAAGTAAACTTTACAAATTAGGCTGCTAATGGGTTAATAATTATTTGGGTCAATGATTGCATCTCCCCTATGGAGGGACATCATGATGACCCTCCATAGGGGAGATACAGATGTAGCCCATTGCTTGTTGTTTATCATTAAGTTTGTTTGTTTCAGAAAGGGCTACTAAGATTCATTTCTTCCAATGTGAAAGTTCGGGAGGGGAGTGAGACTGAGGAATCTGAGTGGCTGTTATGGAGAGTAAAGCAAAGTTTGCACTAAATTTGTTGAATGGGATATTATTTCTTTGGGACCAGAATCAGTGCTATTATTATGGATTAGTTTTGGACAATAAGGGTTTCTTAACTTCCTAATGTAGTACAAGCAAACCAACAATTACAGATTTAAGAAATAAAATGCAAATTACAGTGAAAGAGTACTGTAGCCTAAATGAAAAGTTCCATGAAATCTTGTGATTTCAGAACTTGGTCCATATTTTTGAATTTTCCAGTGTTTTTCCCAGAGTAATGTTGAGTAAAAGTCTCTAACCATATGTAGAATTTAACTTTGGATAAGGGTCGCAGAGATTCTCTTAAGAGTTATTAAAGGATTGTGAAGGTTTGGTTTCTAAAACAGTGAATCATTAAGAGCACTGTGGAAAGGGTGGTGGGCAGTAGCCATCTCTGAATCAATGAATTATCAGGAACCATGTGAAAAGATGCTGGCCATTGTTGGTTAGTGTTATGATGATCTGTAAGTCCAGTGATGAAAATATAATTATCACATTATAGTGGGAACAGATTACTCTATAACTGTACTATTGGCCAGTGTGGGAATATGTCACAATGAAGTTAATTCCCAAGATAAGAAGGTAATTATTCATTTATACAGGTCACTAGTTAGATAGCATTTGGAGTGATTGTGCATTTCTACCAGCTGTATAGAGGAAGACGCATCAAACTGTTGAAGGAAGTATGGAGAAAGGTAACAAAGATATTTAAGGGGTAGAAGGAAAAATGGACTAGAAGATGAGAGAGGTATGAAATTGTTTTCACTTGAACTAATAACAATGGGGAACATGGTATGAGTGTCTGAGTCACTCAAAATGGCAGGTGAGGGAATATATTTAAGGAAGCTTGGAGGAGGAGAGAGCATAATCATCAGAGTGAGGACACAAACTCCAAACTGAACATGAATAACTGTTTCTTTACTGAATTTGTAGTGGTTACTTGGAAATAAATCTAACACTGTAAAAAAAAATCAACTGATGGGGTAAGTGGAATAGTGAGAGGGTGAAGGAAGGGGAAAAAGAGGAGGTGCACTAGACTGACATCTACAGGGTAGTGGCTGTATCAGTGAGGCAAAACTAAACTTGTTTTGCCTCCTTTTTCTGGAAATTTGTATGAATTTGTAATGAGAAAACAACTGTAAATAATAGGTGTACAAAGTGGAAAGAATAGGGACAAGAACCGAAACATCACGACCACCACCGCTGTAAGCCCCTGAAGATATAATAAGGAGAGACATTACATGATGATTGTGTTCGTTTTTTATTTTTATTTACTTGCTTACGTACTCCCCTTTTGCAGATGTCAAGTCTCATTTTCTGAAATCCCCTTCCTTGATCATCAGGCTTATCACAAAACTAGGGTCACCTTCTATCCCTGTGTAGCTGGAAGACAGCAATTTTTTTTATGGTGGGATGGTTAAGTGGTGGAAAGATCACACTTTCTCAGTGCAGTGTCATCTAAGCTGCCCACAGGGATTATTTTTGCTGTAACCTCTTACTTACGTAGATTTATGGCATGCAGTGATATAAATGGAATGATACCAAAAAATGTGAAGAGAAGGGGATATTTTCATATTCTTCATTGCCACTTATTAAAAACAGATTTGTAGTTTTGTTCATTGGCTGTTATGAAACACTGAATCTAGATAAAAAGTATGCAAGTGATGTGTGAAATAACTGGCAGAACTTGATACATCTTGGTATCTCAGACCTAGCAAAGAGACTATTCGTAGGTTATAGATTTGATTTTAAGTGGTAATGTAGGACAGGTGATGACGGCATAATTGCGTTACCTGTGAATTTTGCCATATTAGCTTGCTTTTTTTCTTTTTTGAGACTACTTATTTCAAATAACAAGCATTTTCTTACAGAAATTGTTCTTTTTGCAGGGTAAAGACTTCCAGGACCATTACGTTTGATCAGTTTAAGGATGCCATTGGTGAACTTGCCAAAAAGCGTTTTAAAGATAAGAACAGCGAGGAAGCTACTCAAGAGATTTACAAGCTGATTGAAGGGAAAACACCAGTTGTATCTGGTGTAACGGTAACATAGTTCCAAACTTCTGTTTTTTTACTCTGGTTTTAGAGATGCTTTTCAAAGAGATAAGGCCCCTACAAACTTTGCTACATTCCTTAGTGTGTGTGTGTGTGTGTGTGTGTGTGTGTGTGTGTGTGTGTGTGTGTGTGTGTGTGTCTGCTTGTGGGCACACACATACATGCCTGTCACTTCTAAGATACTAATAGTAGTTTTGCAATGCCACTTTCACAACTCCATCAAAAAGCCAGACTTAATCAGAATGGCAGTTTTTTTGAGCCTGCTAGCATATGGTTTTAAGGTTAGCTAGCTTAATTTTGTTTATGCTGTTGTGATTATATGCATCATATGGACATATGTAGTAATGCTAGCTCACAAGGGCTGGTTGTGTGATTCATATCTTTTGGGGGTAACATTTCCCATTGAGCATTGTTTAATGTTTGTTTTTTTGTTATCCCTGTTACATAAAAAGGCGCGCTGTGTGTACAGGGATAAAGCCCAGAGTATGATGGCGGTAACCCAGGAGTAGTTACTGTTCAGGGTTGTCACAGAACTGACAGGGAACGATGGGCATGCTGCTATTGGGAGGTGGCCCAAGGCTGTCCATTGTCACTGTCTCTCAGAAGAGGGAGAATAACACTGTAGGAGGTGGTCCCAAGACTGGACATACAGCCACTCAGCCACTTCTGTAATGGTTGTGATTGTGAGTGCATGGCAGTGTTCACCTACCTTGGGAGAGCACTTTGGTCCCCACAGATCATCTGTCTCCCCACCCAGGATGGCTTGTTCCACTGTTGGTCAAGATTTAGTAACATCACACTGATGATTACACGTAAGAATAAAACATGCAGATGTTTTTTTTTTCCTGTGTCTGTGTCAGTGGTACTTCCCTTTGTCTTGTATCAGGGTCAGACAGAACTGTTTGTGTGACTTGGGCAGCTGTGGACTTGTAACTTGCATTATTGATGTCTTTTCATTTCAATGTTGCAGTATTCTTTACAGTAGGGATCCCCTGCCAAGGGCAGCCTGACATCCAGCCAGTATACCAAAGCCTTTAGGTTGGTTTAAGGTACACCATACCTCACACGTATGCTCCCCATGTATAGCTTAGGGCATAAAAGGTGATGTCCGGACATACCAACCTCAGAATTTCTTTGCCTCCAGTCCGAAAGCCATCTTTTGATTGTCAGTCTGAAAACCCACTTCGGATGCTGGTTCACCAAACCGTTTCAGATAAGTGCACTGTTGGGGTTTTTTGCTGTTATCTTTTTTCTTTTGCATGTTGCTTGTTGAGTTCTTGTCATCCAGCAAGGTTAAATGCCAGTTTGGGAGACAGAATCCCCATAAAGATCATCATGAGCAGTGCTTATTTTGTTTGTGTTTCCCACGACCATACGTCCTGTTCTATTTTTCAGGCTTTCATGCCAAAGTCTCTCCGTAGTTAGCTTTCCTCTCTGCCCTTGTACTTGAAGAATCAATGTTTCAAGCTTTTAGTGAAAAATACCTTGAAAGGAACTTTCCACTCCAAGGGTCAGCTGTCCATGGAGAAAAAGGCCAAAAAATCTAGCTCTGATTCTTCCACAGTTCCACCTCCACCAGATGTCTCTCCTGAGGCTAATGAAAGCCCGGAGGATTGCCCAACTATTGCCCAACTCCACCGATGGATTCCTCTACCGTCACCAGTTTGGAGGCTGGTATGGATCGAAGCTCTTGCATGTCCTTGGAGGCCTTGCAGATGTCTGTTTTAGATGTGCAGGAAGAACCGTGTCTTGATTATTTCCAAAAAACCTTGGGGTGTTCATCAGATTCTGAATATAGAAGAAGTTCTGCCTACAGTTATTGAATGCCATCCAGGGTCTGAGCCTTCTAAATTTTACAAGGAGGATGTCCCTTTCAAAAAGAAACAAAAAACAAAGCAGGTTTCTCTAGCTTCTAAGGGCCCTCAGAGTGAATGGCAGAATTTCACTGAGGGGTTGTTTAATGCCCTTATGTCTTTGAAACCTCCTCATGGAGTTTCTGTTCAGAACAGGATTCCTCGGATGAGGAGCTGGATTCAGATGAAGAGTCCCTCGTTTATTCATCTCAGATTCCCTGTCCTTTGAACTATGGGTTGGAGGAAGAGGAGTCCAAAGTCCTGACACTTTTTGAGGAGATTTCTCTTGGGGGCACAATTTCTAGAATGACGGAGTTCTTTAAATGATGTGGTGCTCAGGTTTCTGAGGTCCAGAAGAGGTACTATGAGCTTTAGCAAGTGGACTTTCCTAGACCTTCTGCTGTTCCTCCTGTTTGGTTGCATTGTTGGATGCCTTTTTTACTGCAGCTAAGGTCCCAGATTCCTGACCCCCAAGAAACCTGATATGTTTTATAGGGTGCCAGAGGCCTGCAGATGTCCTGCTAACCCATCTGAGGTGTCTGTGGCATCTGACAAGCCATCTCAGTTACTGCCTTCTACAAAGTGACTTCCTTCTGTTAAAGATAGCAGAACTATGAAAAGGCAAGGTAATAAGGTTTATATCTCTACTACCTTGGCTTTTAAGGTTATCAGTTATCAGACCCATATGTCCAGATATATTCTGGCTCTTCTTTCTCAAGCCTGTCAGGTAATTTCTGATCTCCCTGACTCTGAAGGGAATTCAACTTCTCTTTCCCTGATAGGGACTTCTTCCCAGGTGGCTCGTCATTCTATTAAGTTTAGTTATGATCCAGCAGAGGCTTCTTCTTGAGCTGCTGCATTTGGCTGTGTAATTAGATATTCCTGGCTTCGGCTTCAACCTTTGCCTGATGGTGTTGAGGCTAAGTTGATGGATGCTCCTCTACACAACAAACACTTGTTTGGTGAAGCTGCTGATGATTTAAGTCTCTTCATGGTAAGGGTGAGTCCTTGCAGGAACTTAAACATGTTTTTGTTCTCCTGTGCCTAAATTTCGGAGAAATTACCCTAATAAGCCTGACTTTGTTTGTAGGCAGTGTCACCCTTCCCCAAAGGTGAAAAAAGTGGGAAGCAGGCTCCTTCTGCTAAAGCTATCCAGACTATTGTGACTCACAATTCTGCTTTTCCTGACAAACCAGGTGCTGTCTGACTATCCTGTTCTTCTCAGCTACATTCCTCTTTCAGTTCATCTTTCTCCTTTCCCTTCCTGTCTGGTTAAAGATTACTCAGGATTCCTGGGCTCTGTCCATTATGCACCTAGGGTATTTCATGGTCAGGAAATCTCTTCCCTTTAATGGGCATTCCTCACCCTCCTTGGAAGCAGTTGGTCTTCTTCCCAGGGGTGTTTCAGAATCTTTTTACTCAGGGAACTATTCAGGAAGTTCCAGTTTCCCAAAGGGGGAAGGGACTTTACACCAGGATCTTATTAAATCCCAGGAAAGAGGACACCAGGAGACCTTTTCTGGATCTCTCTCTTACCTAAATACCTTTCTGAAGGTCCCTTCTTTTCAAATATTGTCCCTTCAGACCTTGTTCCCTCTGCTGCTTCCTCAGACTTTTCTAGTGTCTCTGGATCTCAAGGATGCTTACCTTCATATCCCTATTCATCCCCTTTTCAGGAAGTTTTTACATGTCTGTGTTGCTTCCTGGCATGTTCAGTTCTCTGCTTTGCCCTTTGTCCTTTCTACTGTACTGAGGGTACTCACTAAATGCCTCACTCCTGTGATTGCTTTTTGCAGGCTAAGGGGATCCAAGTTCTTCCCTACTTGGAAGACCTTCTGTTTCAGGCATCCTCTCCAGAGATATAGTTGCAAAATCTTCATTTTGCCATCTCCTTCTGCAAAGCCTAGGGTTCACTAGAAATTTCAAAAAGTTCTTTCTGACTCCTTCACGGGATCTTTTCTTTTTAGGGTGCAGGATCCAGACTGTTCCAATGCTGGCATCTCTACCTCCTCCCAAAGCCCTAACTGTTGCTTCTTTCTTTCAATCCTTACTTCTGCTGGCTTCGGTAACAACTAGGGCATTTTCTGAGAGCTCTGAGGGTTCATGGACTCCGCCACTCCTATGCTGTTTGCCAGGCTCCACATGTGAAAACTTCAGTGGTTTCCAAATTCAGTTTGGCTTCAGCATTCTCATCCCTTCAATTTCGTAGTTTCTCTTCTTCAATGTCTCAAGATGAAACTTCAGTGGTGGATTCAGAAGCTGACTCTCAATCCAGGCCTCCCTTTTCAATCACCTCTTCCCTCTCACAAGCTGTTCACAGATGTGGGCTCCCCAAAGGTACAGATCGCCTCGTCAACAAAAAGGCCACATCAATGTCAAAGAAATGAGAACTCTTCTGCTGGCTCTTCAGGCCTTTTATCCTCTTTTCTCCCCAGGACCTCTCAACATGTTTACAGACAATACCACAGTGATGTGGTATGTCAACAAACTGGGAAAAGATCTTATTTTCTTTGCCAGTTGGCACTCCTAGGGTGGGAACTAGCTGTCCAGTATCAAGTGACACATGGGGCAGTTTACATTCCCTCGGGTCAAAACATTAAGGCAGACTTTCTGAGCATGTCCATAATTCAATCCCACTTATAAGTGCTTCACAAGGATGTGTTTCTGGACATTGTCCACAAGTGGGCTACTCCTCAAATAAATCTTTTTGCCTCCCCTGTGAACAGACGGTCTTCGCTCTTGTGCCAGAGTCGAAGGTCCTCTAGTTTGGAAGCTGGAAGCACTCTCTTTTTCTTGGTAGTGGATGTTTCTTAATGCCTTTCCTCCCCTTCCCCTTATTCCAAAAGTCCTCTTCAAAATACAACAAGATGCTCCCAAAACCTTATTGGTGACTCCCTTTTAGCCAGGACAGCATTGGTTCCCTTCTCTTCTACATTTAGCCAAGGGCAATTATCACAAGTCACCTCACAGGATAGACCTACTCACACAAGACAAGGGCTCTCTCATCCATCCCTACCTGTCTATTCTTCAACTGACACTGTGGGCAACAGGATTTTGATTCTACAGACACCTTTTTTCTGAGGGCATGCTTAGAGTCCTGCAGGAGCCCTGGAAACCCACTACCAGGAAATCCTACTTATCCAAACGGAAGAGGTTTTCTGTTTGGTGTCGTACTCATAAGGGTCCACTTTTTGTGGATGTTCCTTTGGTTCTCTCATCTGTGCGAACTGCTCAATGCTGGATTGACTTATTCTTCAGTTAAGGCCCACTTATCAGCTATCTCTGATTGTTTGTTTCTCTTCCCTGGGATCTTAATTTTGTTTTAGCTAAAATTGACCCAGGCTCCTTTTGAGCATGATGCTTCAGCTTCCTTATAGCATTGTTCTTGGAAGATTGTACTTTTGTTAGCCCTTACTTCTCTGCCAGATGGGTATTTGAGCTACAAGCCCTTATGGCTTGCCCTCCTTTTTATGTTCCATAAGGACAGGCTGTCCCCTCGTACTACCTCTCCTTTTATGCCCAAGGTGGTGAATGAGTTGTTAATCAATCTGTTCATTTGCCCACTTTTCTCTTCTCTGCAGTCAGTAAGAAGGTGCTGCATACATTGGATGTGCACAGATTTTATTTGGAGAAGACTAAGGGTTTTCATAAATCTGATCAGCTCTTTGTTTCCTTTAATCCTAGGTCTTTACGATTGGCTGTGTCCAAGCAAACTATTTCTTCATGGATTTCTAAGGCTATCAATTTTTGTTAATCCTTTCATGGTAAGAATCCAAAAATAGCTGAGAGAGGCAACACCACAGCAGATATTCCAAAAGAACAAACTTTTAATCCACAGATATAAAAACAGTGAGCGCTTTCACGTTATCACAATGTTTCATCAGATGATGTGATAACGCTCACTATTTTTATATCTGTGGGTTAAAAGTTTGTTCTTTTGGAATATCTGCTGTGGACGTTGCCTTTCTCAGCTATTTTTGGATTCATACGTTTTTATTCTGAAGGGCACTTCATCCAGGACTGTTTGTGTGTTTTCGTTACTTTCATGGTAAGAGCCTTTCTTCTTCTGTTAAGGCTCAGTATACTAGAGCTGTGGCTTCTTCTGGTGCTTTTTTCAAGAGTTGGGTACTATTCTTGAGGAAGCTCACATTTACCAAGCACTATAAGTTGGATGTGATATCCAGAGCTAGAGCTGGCTTTGCCTGTGCCGTTCTCCATGGGTTCCTGGAGAGCCATTCTCCTCCCTGTCTTCTTTCTGAGCTTTGCCATCCTCCATATTGTAAAGAATACTGCAACAGTGAAATGGAAGGACATAGTACAGTTGTGTAAATCTTAACCATAACAGTAGATGTCATCCTCTTCACTGTTGCAGTATTCACTCCCTCCCTCCGGTTCTTTTCTCTTCTGGATGTACTGGTTGCCTCTTTTTTTCCCCTTGGACTGGCGTTCCTATTGGGGCTCTCAGTTCTGAGGATAGCATGTCTGGACATCACCTTTATGCGCTACACTATATGCGGGGAGCATAAGTGTGATGTACGGCATACCTTAAAACAACTTAAAGGCTTTGGTATAATGGCTGGACGTCAGGCCGCTCTTGGCAGGGGATTCCTGTTGTAAAGAATACTACAACAGTGAAGAGAAGGACATCTACCATTATGGTATGATCTTACACAACTCTACTTTCTTGCTGTCAGCAAGCCAGTAAATAAGCTATGATCCCAGATAAAGATCTCCTGATCCATCCAGCTTTGTAGCCATCCTGCATTTCCTTCTAATCTGTTATGTTACATTATTTGAAACCTTATTATAATTGTGTTTGTCTGTGTGAGGGCTTTCTTGAATTCTGCTGTAGTGTTTACCTCCGAGGTATTAAGTGGAAGACTGTTACATATAGCCACAACTCCTTTTGTGAAAAGAAAGTGTTTCAGATGGATTCACTTCAGAAGCTCAAAATACTGAAATCTCGAATTTCAGTATCTCGAGCCCAAGAAGTAGAATCCACAAAACAAAGAAAACTAAAAACCGCGAAATTCAAAACCTTGAATACTGGAAGTTTTGAATTTCACGGTTTTACTACACACACACACACTATCCACCACACAAACACACACAATCACTCTACTACATGAAAACAGGGGGCAAGCCCCCCTGCACCTCCCATGTGGGGGGCTGCGCCCCCACACACCCCCTACTTAAATATTCTCACTCTGAGGTCGCACTACATACAAACACACACAAAACACCACCACACAATCTACTTTCTCTTCACACACACACATCACAGCAACAAAACACACTGACACACACACCACAGCCCCTACCCAAACCCCTTAACACACACACACACACACACACACACACACACACACACACACACACTTACCTGAATACATAACCATAGCGGAACTTTAGAAGCGCAAAATTCAAAACCTCCGGTATTAGAGGTTTTGAATTTCGCACTTCTAAACTTTCGCTATTATATGGATTCGGCTTCTTGGGCTCGAAATACTGAAATTCGAGATTTCAGTATTTCGAGCTTGTGAACGGAACCCGTTTCAGAGTCATTCCATACTGTCTTGTATTATATCTCTTTAAATCCTAGAAGTGATGCCCTCTCTGGCTTCCAGTAAGATAAATGAAAATGTGCTTCATTCTTGTTTCTTTCCACAAAGTATGCATACAAAGCTCTTTTAAAATAACACATTTTTGGGTAATTATGCCTTTTCCTATGAGTCACAGTATCCTTAGCCTTCCTTTCTGTCTTCATACCAGTGACTGATGAACTTTAAGCTACCTAATGTAAATAAAACCCATTTTTGTTGATGTTTTCACCACTCCCATAATGTGTCCAACTTGGTTTTTCATATCTAAACTAATGCTTGCTTTAATATAATTTGGTAGTCTATTCCATGTGTCAGATACTCTGCAAGGGAAACAGTTAGTACATCTATCATTCCTGTGTGGTCTTACTTGTTTAATTTCTCCAAGTCTTTTGGGTTTCTAATACCATGACAGGAACAAACCCCATTCCTAAGTCAAAGTATGATTAAAGTTCATGAAATTAGTATTGTTTCAATCTTTGTCAGCCAGAAATACTCTTTGCAGCACCTGCAATGTGCCCAGTAATGACTCCTCCTGCAATTCGTACAGAGTTTGTGTCGGTAACCTATCTAAATAAGATTGTAGGTTCTTTTTTATAAGACCCGTTGCTCCTACTACTATTGGAACTGTCTGGGTATCTTTCCTCCACATTGCTGTCGTTTCTGCCTGCAAATCCTGATATTTTATGACTTTGTGTCTGTACGCAAGACACTGTAGTCAATGGGTGTAGTAATTTCATTGATCATTGCTGCTTTTTCCTTCTTTTCATGGACCACATCTGGTTTTCTTGCATCTATCTTTTGAACTCTTAGTAATGGGTGATCCCATGTGATTTAAACTTCATCATTTTCTATGATGATGCTTTGTGGCTCATGTTTCCAGTGTTTTTCAGCTACTTCAGTATTATAATATTTGCACAATCCACAGTGCAGTGGTCTTGCCAAATTATGTCTTTCAGTATACAGTCCTCCTGCCATTGGTATATCACAACCAGCAACAAGTTGTGCAACTGTTTCCAGTTTTGTTTTACAAAACCTACATTTTTCTGTTTTTCCCACATGTTCAGTTGACTTTGTAAACCAACGTGTATGTAGCCCAGTATCTCAGGCTGCCAATATTATTCGTTCATCTTTTGGTTTGAATTCACCTCTCTCTCTAATGATTCCTGCATTCGATCCTGTTCAACATGAGGTTCTTCCTGTTTTCTATACTTGCAACTATATTTATGCATTTTCCACATTTCTTGTCTTCTCATCTGATCCTTTACCTTATATTCTTTCTTTTGCTTTTCTTTTTTTTGGCACATTCATTTGCTGCCGGATGTTTATCTACTTCTGGTTTGGTTTCCATTCCTGCTTGACGCTGATATGCTTCTGCTAGACTAAGAAGGGTCAGATTTATTCTCCTCATATTTCAAAACTTTTACTATGTTTGGGTCTTCTGAGGTCAGCAGATATGTATGCAGTCCCACAATTGCAGATCTATACATGCAGTCAATTTCAAGTAGACCCATAACTCCTTTGGAACAGGGACTATGTAATCTTGGTATACACTGATTTTTATAAATCATTTGATGAGCATGAAGCATCCTTCTTGGTTTACTGTCCAACCTATCCAACACCTTTTGGGGTCAGTCAGTCACTCCAAAACTAAGTTAGGACAGGAAGAGCAAATTGGTTTATAGCTTGAATTTTGTTCCTAGATGTCAGTGCAGTTTTCAGAATAAATTGAAGTTTTCTAAAATATTAATTACTATGTTTTATTCATATTTGTTCATGTTTTACTGTTGATTCTTCAACAATTCCTAAATATTTATACACTCTCTTGCTCAAGTTCTTTATATCCCATTCTTGTCCCAAACTTGGTCCTGCTGTTTTCCTGCTTTAAAGGTTGCTTTTGCACATTTATCAAGACTAAATTACATTCTTATATCGTCTGAAAAAGTTTTGACTACTTGCAGTTGTGCTTTCAGTTCCTGTTCTGATGAGCTATACAGTTTTAAATCATTGACAAAGAGAAGATGAGAAGTCTTTACACTTTGTTGCTTTCTGGGAGCCAAATTATAGCCATGACCTAATCTGTTAAGCAGACAGCTTAATGGGTTAAGGGTAAGGCAAAAGAGCAGTGGTGACAGAGAGTCACCCTGGAATATCGCCCTTTGGATTTTTATCCCTAGAATAATAAATTGTCCTTTATCATGGTTTAACTGCCAAGTGGTTTGCCACTGTTTCATGGTTGCTATGATGTAGTTTCAGTGTAGGCTGTATCTCATACATTTTAAGCACTCTCTTATCCATGAATGTGGAAAACTGTCAAATTTTTTTTTGTAGTCAGTCCATACTTAGATTCTTCCCCTTTTTACAGTTCTCCACTATGACTTTAACAACAAATGATCCTTTGTTCCATATGACTTTCTTTTATTGCCCTTTTTTTCTATTGCCATAATTGAGTTTTCTTCTAAATGACTATAAACTGTCAGCATCAATTCCAGTGTATAGTTTATATGTTGTCGGAAGGCAAGTTATTGGTCTATAATGTTTAGAGTAGTTTGCAGGTTCTCTCTTAAGTAGGAGTATTTTTTCCTGTTAGCCAGGTTGGTGTCTTTCTGCGTGCATATATAAATAGTTCTTACTCATAGCTAAGTCTTCATGCAAAGACGTTAATACTTTTACCAGAAGTTAGGTACTGCAATCTGGGCATGGGGTTTTCCAATTAGAGGCTTTTCTTAACTTTGTTTCAATCTGATTGGCTGTTACTTCATCCCATTTCATATCCTGTAACTTTGAACTTCTTATTCTTTCTTTTACTTCTTCTAACCATTTAGTATCTTCATGCTCCACAGGAACTTCATAAACCCTTTTCCAAAATGTATCTATTTCTTTTTTTTTTTGTGGTCTTCCAATTCCTTTTGCCTTGTTTCCCCATGCTCCATAAAAAAAATTTGGGGTCATCAGTAAATTGCTTATTTTGTACTTTTCCTTTATATTTATCTGTCTATCTTCTAAATTTTTCTGCCTGTGCTGATATTTTTAGTTTATTATTTGTGGTAGTGCATGATAAATCCTGATTTGTTATACTACTGCACAATGCTTTTATCACGTCTGTCTTTGAGTATTTTTGTTCTGTTCCCTCTTCTATACTCTTCTAACAGTGACACTTCTTGTCCTAATTGCTTTATAGTTTTCTCTATTTGAAAATTCCATGATGATATTCAATTTCTTCCCTTCCATTCACTTACTACCCTGTGTTCTTATGGTAGAATTTTATCTATTCAGCTGCACAGTAATATATCCTGTTTACTTCTGTTATATCACATGGATCTCTATGGACACATTACTGTGTTCATTTGTTTTATCAAACTTCTAGCTTTTAATTTTATTGACCTTGGGCAGTCTATTTCTTTCATTGATCTTAATATGTCTAGCTATCTCTGTTAAATCAAGCAACTCTTTTGTCAGCTTATTTTCTTCTAAATTGAGAGCACATTTTTTGTTCTCCATTTTCTGCAGGCATTCTATAGAAAGCTTTATACCATCTTCCTGTGGCACATTCTCATCCTGTCATCCGTTGCTCTGTTATACGGGAACTCACTAGCCTATCAGTCTTCATTATTGACTGCGTCAGAGTTGCCACAGTTTCCTGTTCCTTCCCTTACTGTCCAGCTTCAGGTAAACGTTTATACTGGTTTCCTGTGTAATACTCCAAATTATCTACATATGGCAGAATGACTGATTGCTTCCCTTTCCACTGGTTTCTCCTTAATTTGGATGTCTATTGCTCTACTCTGTTGTGATGCTTTTTGAGTTAAGATTTTCGGGTCTATATTAGAAACTCGAAGTTACTGAACTTCGATTACAATATGGTCGACACCATATGATCGAAGTTCAGTAACTCTGAATATGTAATAAAAAAAAAAGGAAAGGAAATAAAAGTAAGTGCTGTAAGCGGGGGGGGGGGCTTGCCCCCACACCCCCCACTACAAATATACCAATTCCGAGATTGCGCTACAGTGTAGGAAATGGACATTTTCAGTTTCTGCATTGTATTGCGCTGATGTGTGATCTCGGAGTTGGTATATTTAAGTAGCGGGGGTTGCAGAGGTGCTTGCCCCCCTGCTTACAGCAATTAGTTATCATTCCTTTTTTTTTAATTACGTATTCGAAGTTACTGAACTTCGATCATATGGTGTCGACCATATGGTATTCAAAGTTCAGTAACTTCGAGTTTCTAATATCGACCCAAGATTTTCTACATTGAATCCTTCACTTTGCAGGTACTCCATAACGTCAGTTTCTATTTTTTAACTTCTCCATTACTAATCTTCTTTTCTGCTTTTCCTCTTTGTCTTCTTATTTTTTGTATTGTAAAGTTTTCCATGTCTGGATGCCTTTGCCAGTATTTCTCTTCAAATATCTTTGTTGCTGCTGCTTTTGTATTGACTAGTTTTGCTTTCTCCTTTGCATAAATATTACACCATATTAAATCTCTTTTTCTTTCCTGTGTCCATATTCCTTCTTTAGATGTCTCCTGATCTTCCTGTTTCTCCTTATTTTGGGGACTCGTTCCATCATGCTGTGATGTAACCTGTGTTAGACCTTCTACACCAAATCCTTCACTTCGCCGGCATTCCATAACTTCAGCTTCTATTTTTTAACTTCTACGTTACTAATCTTCTTTTCTACATTCTCTCTTTGTGATATTATTTTTATTGTGAAATTTTCCATACCTGGATGCCTTTGCCTATATTTCTCTTTGAATATCTTTGGGGCTCCCTTTTTTATATTGATTAGTGTGGCTTTTGGCTTTGCATAAATATCCATTTCAAATCTCTTTCTTTCCCATGCCCATATTCTTTTTTATACTTTTCAAAAATCTCTAGGTTTTGTTGTTTATATTTTCACACTTTCTCAGATGCTTCTTTTTCCAAACAGATCAAAATTTCTTGGTCTGTGTATAATATTTTTTCACAAATCTGTTGTATTTATGAACACATATTTTTATTTGAAGCTTCTGACAGTTTTTCTTGTTGAAGTATTTTTCTTTCCTGTAATTTCTGTCTTAATCTTTTTGTATATCTTGTGTCTGGAAATTCTGGGCTTCTTGCTTAATAGTAACAGTACAGAATTTCTTTCTTATCCGCAATTGTCCACTCTGTCATCTTTGTGACTCTTCTTTGGCCCATCGGTTTTTGTGATTTTTGTGGACTGCTACTTCCTTCAGCAGGGGGGGGGCATCCTCTTCCTGAGCTTGGTCTGGCCCCTTTCTAGGATTGTTTCCGTGTTTTGAGGATTCTATACTGTCATTTTTTTCAAGTCCTGGCACCAGCGCGCCTACCAGGATTGGGCACTTTTTTATACTGGGTCTTGTACACCCACCTATCCTTTTTAATTTTTGACCTACTTATGTTCATGATATATGCTGTATAAAATACAGTCTATATATCAGTGTCGTCTTGGTGAGATTTTTTGAAAAAACGGGTCTACCTCATGAAGGTACTCACCAAGACTTGAGGATTAATTCAATTTCAGCAGTACTACTGTCCTTTGCTTACTGACTTCTGGGTCCATTCGGACACCTGATGATTCTCTACTAATTTTCTGTTATGCTCAACAACTTTATAAAAGTTTTCTTCAGATTTTTCTGTTTAAAAAAAGTTTTTATTTGATTTTACATATTCCAACAATAATTCAAAAAATGTGAGGAAAAAACATTAGTACTTTTCTAATAGATCATTAAATTTCTGCCAGGCTATGTGTTGATGAGCTAGATTTCTAGTTCTCATTTTTATGGTCAATAATTCATTTTTGCAAACAGATTTGGCTAGACAGATAAATTCACTAGTAAAAATGAGAGTAGTTTTACATTTCCAGTTTTTATTTATAACTTTCCTAACAATAGCTAGGACAGACCAAAGAAGAGGTATTTGCGATACTGGAATAGCATCTGGTACTGGAGCATTGAACAAAGTCAAGGAATCTGTAATAGTACACTTAGTTGACCACAATGCTTGTCAAAATTTATTTACTATTTTATTTTACATGTGTTCACTGGGAAAATCCAACTGGGCATGCATCCCATTTTCAGTGGAGGCCCAGTAAGAAAAGCTTCACAAAGATTAGTACAGCAAATACAAAACACGTTAAAGTACAGTAAACAGTCAAAAGTTAAAGTCCAGTTTCAAGGCCAAGAAAGGAGCAAAAACTAAATATACTGTAAGGAGCACAGTGTGCTACAATAAAAAATACAGTTGAAAGGACATTTTGTTCAGTCATTTGGTTACATTCATCAGTGGCTAGTACAGTTAACACACATTGATTTAGAGTATAGAAAGGATTTGTTGCAAGCTTTCATAGAAGGTTAAGGTATGATATGATCTAATTAAATGAAGCTATCCAGGGTCAGAACAATTACATAACCAAGAACTATGTAAATGGGACCCGGAGGATTTTTTGAAATTATTTTTGTTTTCCGTGGTCCTAATATCTACAGGGATGGTATTCCATGCTTTTGCAACAGAAATGTAAAACAAGGAGTCCCCAGAGCTATTGTTCGTTTTACCTATGTCAGCCAGTGCTTTATTGGCGAATCTTAATAGGCGTTTGGTGAGAGTAGATATTAAGTACATCTTTAAGAGCAGGAACTCTGTCGGGACAATTTAGAATTTGGTGGGCTATTGTAAGCTGGTTATATGTGAGCAGGCTGGGTAATTCTAGCCAGGATAGTTGCTTGATTGCTCTGCAGTAATGTGTCCTGAAGGGTGAGTTAGCAAGCCTAGCTATTTTATTGTAGTGGGTGTTTAGTTTGTTAAAGTCTGCTTTGTTTAGGTTGATGAACATGGGGGAGGCATAGTAGAGTGTGGATATTAAGTGGAATCTTGCGATGATGGCTTTACTGTCATTGGTGAGGTACTTTTTGCATCTGTATAGGGTCCTTTATGGACTTTATTGTGCATATCGAATTTCATGTTGTGATCTATGATAACCCCTAGAAGTTTGGTATATTGGACAAGTGTGATAGAAGGGTTATTGGCTGAGAATATTTTGAATGGTGGTATGGAATCTAAGGCTCTATTGGAATAGAATATCATTAGTTGTGTTTTATTAGGGTTAGGTATTAGTTGAGAATTGGCTAACCAGGTTTCAACAGCGGTAAAGGACTCTTGTGTCAGTTCCTGAAGTTGAGGGAGTGATGGGGCAGAGCAGATTAGACGCATCTGCATACTGAACTAGAGTGGTGTGCTGGGTAGCTTTATGGAGTTGTTTGATGAATATGTTAAAAAGAGGAGGTCCAAGAATGGATCCTTGGGGGACCTCTAGGGTGACAGGTAGGAGGAGAGATGAGGAGTTTTTCCTTTTTATTGCTTGTTGGCAGTTGGTTAGATAGTTTTGAAACCACGCTAATGTGGAGTGGCTGAGATTAAGATTGGAGAGAGCAGAAAGGAGTTTGGGATGGGAGACTGTATCGAAGACCTTGGAAAGATCTAGAAATACATTGGATACTAGGTTACCATTGTTCCGATGTTAGTTTACTGAGTTTGTAAAGCTGATAAGGGCAGTGGTAGTACTGTGATTGGGACGGAATCCATGCTGGGTGTAGGTTAGCAATTTATTAGTGAGGAGATAGTGCATTATTTGGGAATGTATGCATTTTTGAGGATTTTAGATAGGGGATAGAATGGCAATTGGACAGTAATTAGATACATCCACGGAGTTACCTTCTTTGTGGAGTGGTATTATATGAGAAATTTTTGTGGAGTGGTATTATGAGAAATTTTCCACAGGGAAAGAACACATTGTTCTGATAATATTATGGTTAATGAGCATGGAGACTGGGTAAGAGATGGCTTTGGCTGTGATCTTTAGATATTCTGCTGGTAATTTTTCAGTGGCCAGGGCTGTGGGTTTAAGTCTATTTATATATTGTGCTAGTTGAGACATGCTGTAAGGAGAAGATGTTTTGGTCTGCTGGTACAGAAGATAGGTTTGGATCTGCTTCTAAAATCAGTCCAGAAAGATGACACTAGGTTGCATTCTGTGATCACATGAACCCAGTCTGCATCAAGGGCTTCATTGCATCTACAGCATTTTATTTTTTTTCTGATTTATATACAACAGCAATTTTCTGGGGTGTCAGAAAAATTCTGTGTAAAAATTTCCATGTATAAATCTTCCAGTATAGACATTATCTAAAATCTGCAGGAAAATCAAACTTCTTTCTTTTCTCAGAAAATTCTTTATTTTTGTCGATTAATTCCAGTATGACAATTCAAGGGGAATTAATTCAGTTCTAATAATTTTATATATGATCGACAAGTATGACTTTTATATGGATTATTATTTATATTAGAAAAGAAGTCTAGGATTTTTGGAGTAGTTTTAGTTTGTATGTCTAATGCTATTTTAATTTTGTTTTGAATATATTCCTTGCATGTTTATATATCTAACCAACTATTATTTTCGAGACAGTATATAGCAATCACATAATCATCTGAGTGTATTTTATTCCTGTTCAGAAATTGATGCCAATAAATTAAATTACTGTTCTTTAAGTCCTTGTATTAAAATATAGTAAGCATCCATCTGTGAAAGTTATAGGAAATATTAGTAGATCTTTGATTAGATAATTCAAATTCATAAATCTCTTGAATATTAATGGAACTTCGTTTATGAAAGGATACAGAGTAAACATATATGTTTTTCATTTAATATATAATCTTTTAAAAGCCAAAAAAAGGTATTGATGTCTAAATTTATATGTTTCTATTCTAGATTTGTTATTATCTATTAGTATATGTTCATGCATTGTAATATTACTTTAATAATTACAAATTTAGAATACAAGTCAGTATTGGGGAAACCAATGCCTCCCTGCTCCCAACTTTTGATGTACCAGTTTAGGAAGATTCTTGATCTTTTGGGATGCCATAAGAACTTTAGTAAAATAGTGTTTTTTTTTTTTACTTTTTTAGAAGGGCAAAGAATTATTAACTAACTAAAGAATAAGATTTTTGTTAAGATTATCATTTTGATTATTGTAAGTCTCTTCTCAAATGTTAAAAATAATTCCAGTTGTCTGTTAATTTGGATAATGTATCAATTAGGTTTTGGTAGTTAATGAAATTTGATTTTTATTATTAGTCTCAGTAGTAATTCCTAAGTATTTTAACTGCAAATTGTTCCAGTCATTTTTTTTGTAAAAGTTTAACTTAGTGGTTATGTCTTTGTTTATAAACAAGGGTTTTGTTTTATTGTGATTAAATTTCACACCCAAAATATTTTCAAAATTTTCCATAGAGCTAACTATGAGATCCAGATAGAATTCAGTATTACCACTAGTCAGCAAAAAGTTGAACTTTAGAAGAAATTTTCATTTATTTTAAAACCTTTAATGTTTGTTGCATCTTGTATAGTTAGAAAACGGCTCTATAATAAGTGCAAATAGCAGAGAGGAAAAAGGGCATCCCTGTTTGGTACCTTTTAAGATAACCAGAGGGGCTAGATACATAGGAGCCTATTTTGGCCGGAAATTGAGTCGTCATAAAGCTTTCTAATTAACTTTATGAAATCAGTAGAAAAATTATATTCATTTAGTTCTCTGAACAAGTATGACCGATTCACAAAATCAAAAGCTTTATCCATGTCTAACCTTATTATGGATAACTCTTTATTTTTGTTTGCCATATCAGTCAAAGAAAATAGTGTTATATTATCTTAAACTTTCCTATTAACTATAAACCGAGTTTGATCTTCATTTACTAAACCAATGATCATTTCATTTAATCTTTTTGCTAATATAGACATGAAAAGCTTGTAGTCTACATTTAAAAATTATACAGGTTGATAAGAACATAGAGTAGGGTCTTTATCTGATTTTAAAATGCATGTAATAAGAGTATCTCCATGATGGGGGGAATATTAGATGTACTCCTAACTTTTTCAAAAGCATTTAATAACATTTTTTAAATATTATCAGGTAAAACGTTATATAGCTCAGGAATTATCCGAACCATACCTGGAGTTTTATTAGTTTTAAGATTTTTAATTTGGTCTTTTAATTCCTTAAAGGAAAAAGACTTGTCAATCTTGCTTTTCTATTCTTTTGATAGTTTATCGATGTTTTCTTTTAAAAACTATCCAGTAAGTTGCTGTTACTCAGGTTTGACTTTCTTTTATTAATTTCTTCATAATATTTTCTAAAACATTTTGCTATATCTTTCAGATGCGTAGCTTTAATAATCTTATTCCTTTCTCCTTGACATGGTTTATTTTATTCAGGTTTTTTGATCTAATAGCTATTCTTTAAAGGCCGTTGGGGTTTATTGAGCACAGCATGAAGATAGTGATAACAGCGTCCTAAGTATGCAGTCTTACGCGAGGGATTTGGGCACAAATGTTGATAGCAACCTGACGTTGGACCACCATGTTGCTTCTGTTGTACGGAAAGCCTTCTACATAGCCCACCTCTTAAGTTGGGGTATCTCATCCAGAGACAAGGAGGTCATAATATCCCTGTATTGTTTCCTATAAGGCCCATTATGGAGTACAGTGCCCCTTTTGGCATGTACCTTGCAAAGCACATACAGCAGCTGGATAGACCACAGAGATTCCTCACCAGGAGCATCCAGGGCCTCAAACATCTACTATACACAGGCTAAAAGCCCTATCCCTCTACTCAGTTTCATACAGATGCCTCACCCTCTGAGGAGTCTGTATGAAACTGAGTAGAGGGATAGGATTTTTTTAGTCTGTATGAAACTGAGTAGAGGGATAGGGCTTTTAGCCTGTGTATAGTAGATGTTTGAGGCTAAAAGCTCTATCCCTCTACTCAGTTTCATACAGACTCCTCAGAGGTGACCACTCTCTGGCATAAAAGGCGATGACAGACCCCAGCTTGATGGGACTGCTGCATATCCGCAAGTCAAGCTCCACTCAAGTAACCCACATGCGCGGCCTCAGCCTGGTCTGTGACATCAACAAGACTTGTTGGCGGGACTGATTTGTGTCCCAGAAACTCCCCCATCTATGGGATAGACTCCCTGTCCACATCAAACAGAGTATCTGTTTACCCCTTCTGTTTACCCCTTTTTAAGCACAACCTGGATAACTGGATGGGAAACAGAAAATATACCCCTAGGATTCCACCCGTGTCCCTGTTGGACAGGGGCATCGGGTGCTGATTTGTCTAAACATGGCTAAACTCTTCATTAGGCTAATAAGGGCATCAGCACCAATAGCCTATTAAACCTCCCATGACTATAATTGAATTTTTTTGTAGATTAATAGAAATCTTATGATGTAAGATTTCTAGGTATTTCTGATTTAGGTTTTTCAACTACGTGTTGGCAGCTTTATCATTGGGTTTAAGGTTTAATTTTTTTTACTATCAGTTTAAGCTTGGAGAGCATTTAACTAGTTTTATCTCATTCCTTTCTTTTACAAATATACCAGTTCTTTACTTTACCATATAAGTAAGCTTTTAACATGTCTCGTAGTATGACATCAGTGACCTCACCATTATTGTTAAATTGATTTATCTCTTTTAATAACCATTCATTAAATCCTTTTATTTTAGTTATCTATGCTGGGAGTATTTGGCAAGAAATTAAACTGTTTGGACTTAAAGTTAATTTAAATGTAATAGCATTGTGGTCAGATAAGGAACGTACCTCCTCAGTCTTGGAGTATAATGCATTGGACACCAGCACTTTATCAGTATTGGTTGGAGTTCCAAATCTAAATGAATAGGGAGTATAGTGTAAAGAACACTCTAGTTTTAAGTCTCTCTCTCTCATATACATTATATTAATGTAGTGATTTAAATGTTTCGCTGCGGAAGATAGCCTGGTTTGTTTAACATTTATAGTGTCTGTCTGATAGGATGCAGTTAAAATCACCAGCTATCAATATTTCTCCTTTAGAGTATAGTGTTATAATATCTAAGTATTTCTTCACTATTTTAGAGCCAGTCCCAGGGATCCAATAAGTATTTATAAGGATATAGTATTTTTTTATTAGTTTCTATTGCCACCAGTCCCAGGATACGATCCTTGTAAGAATAGGAATCCACTATTTAAGGGTAGACCAGACTTTGTTTTCCAGAGAATAAGAACACCTCTTCTTTTTGAACCAAACTGAGCCAGTTAAATCTGAATAATCTTTCAACAACAATCTGTTTAAATCTTTAGTCAATAAATGGGTTTCCTGCAGAAAAACAATGGCTGCTTTATGTAGAGTTTCATACTTATTTAAACACCCCTTTTTAAAGGGTTATTTTACCCATTTATATTTATTGAAAGACATTTATATGTTGGCATCTATTAGAATAGGTATAGAAACTACTATGAAATGATTTAGAGCATTAATTATTACGCTAAAAGGAAGAAAAAAAAACTTGTTATGGACAAACAATAAGGATGATGTGAAAAAATTCAGAATTAAAAAAACATCTTTAACCTCCAGCATGGAATAAAGTATTCCAGGCCTGATGAAAGGTTCATACAAGCAGATACTGACAACGCTATAACACAACCAATCACATTGTTGCTACTACTTTGTGTACATAAGCTGAAGTTTTCTAAATAAATATTTTATACTTTTTAAGAAGATGTTAAATTACTAGAAAACAAACCAAAAAAAAACTACACAACAAGGTTAAAATATAAGACCTATCAAGTAGAAAAACTTTCACTAATCATTTGTAATAATTAGCATTAATTATACATAACATTTATTTATATATTAACTCTCATGTTGAAGATATGCTCAGACCATTCTTAATACTTGAAATGTTTATATGAATTAAGACACTCTGTTATGTGTAAATAATGTCTTTTTCAGGTACATATACCTGTAATTTAACCAGAATAACACTCGTGTACTATATGTACGACATAGTATACAGAATACCTGTACTTATTACACTTTGTAAAAAGGTTATGAACCAGTACCTATTATTAACATTTACTTACATTTCCACCACATTCAGTACAAAAAACCTCATAACTGATTACAGATTCTAATGTAATCTTTCACACAGACTAGAAGTAGAAGCTTGTGAAAACAGCCTGCATAGATTTTGGCTATTTATATTCATATTCATTATCTAATGAGTGAATTGTAAAGTAGACTGCTAATGTCTGTATTTTATGCAAAAGTGTAATTATCTTAATGAAATTGTGTTTTTCAACTTGTGTTATTCCACAGTTCCCTATATAAAACACGTATCTGAGTCTTCTGACTAACAAAGTGGTGCTAGAGCTTTATCTAGTATGAACAAATAGTTCAACTAGGAATGATACTCATTACAAACTTCATAATTACATTAAAAAAATAAATCAGTGTACCAGCTACAGAGGGAATAGGACACTCAGTAGTAATGTTGTAAACATTTAATACAAATTTCCACTCCACTATTATGTGTGCATTTGTGTATTGTTTAAGGTTTAATGAGAACACCTCTGTGTGTCCCACATCAAATATGTAGCCCTTTTTGCATCATTACACTTGTTCCCCCTTCAATAATTAAACAGGTGTTCCAGGTGTTTATTGCTAAAATAAGCCATTCGTAAGTCTAATGAATTTGTTATATTAAATTGCACTACTTACAGTTTGTCTTTAATACTGGGAAATATTTTAAATGCTAGAGCATTTAAACGTCTGTTTTTAGTAATCCCTTTTTGAGTTCTGTAAAATTCCTTCTTCTGAGGGGTTAACGGTCATGCTGCACTTCCTCTCTGACTCAGGAACTGTTCAGGAAGGATTCAGAGTAAAGCAGAGATGCACAGAAGCTTGAGGCAAGCTGAAAACATTCTCTAAACTATTCAGAAGTAATTCAGTGGGCAAACAGACTGAAAAGAAAGTCTTTAAGCACAGAAGGCTCTTGGACACATTCTGCAAGTCAAATTTTAACTGAAAGACTTTTTTTAACATCAAATAAGCAGGAGAAAGTTTTATATAACCTTAATAACATCTCTAGAAAGAAATGGGTATTATAAACACATCAGTGCACACATTTTAAGTATATCCTCCACTGTCAGTAACACTATATGCAAATACTGTGCTAGTTTTTAAATATTAAAACACTAAAGAGGTTTAACATTTCCTTCTACACACACACATTTCCCAACAGTCAAACCAGCCCCCAAGCCACACTCTTTCTGTTAAATTTACTCCGTTACTAAATTATTGTTGAAAAGGAAAGAGTGAGAGGACATAAAAGAAAGGAAAAGGAATAAAAATTAAAAACTGAGTATGTAATTTCCATTTAGATGTACAATAGATTAGTTAAAATAAGCTTATTACTATATACTCTCCTCCATCTAGTGGAAAAACTGCAATATTACAGTAACAGGGAGACTAATACTTGTAAACTGAAATGAATGTAAGGAAACTAGAAAAGTATTACCTTTAGGTGATTTAATTTAAAAGATGTTTCAGAAACCGCCTATTTTAAGACAAATAAAATGTAAATTACACGTAGTTTTGTCTCTGAGCTTTTTTTTGTTCAACTGTCCAATCATTCCTTGTAGCCTGTCTTTTTAAAGATGCACTCTGGTCCATATCATCAGTAGAATTAAGTAAATTATTTTTCTGGAGGAAGGAAACTGCTTCTTCTAAGGATTCAAATGTTTTTTCCCCTCTGGCAAGAATAATGTTAATCTTCCAGGGTAGATTAAGTGAGTTTTTATTCCAGCACCTGTCAGTGATTTTAACAGAGGAATGCAAAATGTTCTTTTCGAAACCACCAGAAAGGGAATAGTCATTGTCAAATCTAATGAAAGAATCAACAAGTTTTATGGGTGAAGCACACCAGGCTGTTTTCAAAGCTGGATCCTTGTCTTGACTAGAAATAAATTTGACTGTTATAGATCTTGGATTTGAAAGTTTTTTTTTGCTTGGTGTCACTACAGTCAAAGATCCTCTCTATGCCAAATGACAGGCTTCAGAAAGGTTTAATGTTTTGGGGATATAAGTGGATAAGACGTTTACCATGTTATCTCCTTCTAGTTGCTCAGGAACTCCATTAAACTGGATGTTATTAGTCTTTTCCTTATTCTCCAGGTCAACATTTTTTCCAATAACTTATTTTGTTGAAGAATAAAGTCAGTGTTATGTTCAACTTCTGTAAGACTGCTGTTTGTCAGTGATAGAATTCTCCATAACAGATATCTGAAATTTATGTTGTTTCACTACATCCTTGATTAATTCAATCTGCTTTGTACAGTCATCTTTTAATTTGTCAGTTTTGGAGTCCAGTTTATCTAGTTTTAAAGATAAGTCTTGTATACTACAAAGAAAAGACTCTTTATTCACTGAATTTTGTTGTGAAACTACTTTTAGAGTAGTTCATCTTCCTTTGGTAAATCATTATCTTGAAATTTTGACAGGAAAATATTTGAAATGTAAATTATTTTTTCCACCAAAATGTCCCAAGAAGTTTCCAACTACCTAAGATACACAAATGTTTACATGACCCACCCATGTGACCTATTATCTCGGGCAGGGGATGGGCTAATGAATCACTATTACTATATGTAGAAGGATTGTTATGACCTTTGTTGAATGATATAGGGACAATTTTGAAGGACACTAAACATTTCCTAAGCAATTTGTGTGACTGGTATACAGATGAATCTACAGATAACTTCTGTTTGGTTACCCTAGATGTCATCTCACTATTTACCAAGATTCTGAATGAGATTGGTATTGATTTTATTAGATTGCTGTTAAATGAGAGAGGGGCTATGACCATGGCAAGATGCATCTTATTTGTATATTATTGGAAATGATTTTATCAAATGTGTTTTTGTTTGGTGGTGATCTTTATCTGCAACAGATAGGTGTAGCTATGGGCACTAGTTGTGCCAATAACTATGCCAACATGATCATGGCAAAGATGGGAACTTGAGTATGTGACCACAATCTTTTTAGGAACTGTCTTTTATTTTATGTGCATTTTGGAGATTGCATTTTTGTGATTTGGCAGGGATCCTATGAGAGGTTTTCTGATTTTGTCGTGTATTTGCATAGTACAAGTTTTTTGGAGATTTACTCTAAACTGGTCATTGGATAAGAGTTTTTGGATGTTTGTATCACTAACAATGATGGTGTTCTTTCTACTAATTTATAAGAAGTCAACTAAGAAGAATGATCTTTTACATAAAGCTAGTCTGCACCCAAGGTGTGTATGTATATATATATATATATATATATATATATATATATATATATATATATATATATATATATACAAATGTGTTAAGGAACCAGTTTTATAGGGCTGCTAGACTACTGGGCTGCTGGACTGTGCGATAGGGATTCCGATGTGTTTAATGTGTTTAGTGAGTTAAGGAATGACGTTTTGAATAGCGGTTACCTTGAAAATGAGATTGAATATCATTGATGAGGTTTTTGCTCACAGGAGTAACACAGCTAGTCCATTTTTTTTCTGATGGTCATGAATATCTATCTAGAGATTCTAGAAATACCCAGCAGAATGTGATGAGGATCAACTTAACATATTCCAATAATATCCACAAGGTATCTGATGTCATTAGAAGGAATTGGGCTATTTTAATGGCTGACCAAAGATGTGAGACACTTGGAAGTGTTCCTCTTCACTTTAGTTACAGAAATGGTTTATCACTGCAGAGAAAGTTTTGTTATAATTCTTATAATGTTGTTAGAACTGGTTCAAATGGTACTGTTATGTGCAAAATCATGCACTATGTGTGGCTATATTTCCACTAATAAGTCCTTTCATCCAGTGACCAAGTTTGAATATATGTTTGATTTTTATGCTGATTGTCATTCTAAACATTTGATCTTCTTGGCTTTATGTAGGTCTTGCACCTGCTTTTATGCAGGAAAGACAAATAGGTCGCTAAAAGAACGAGTGAGTGAGCATATGAATGATATCAGGAAGGCTAATATCAAGAGCGCATTGCCTAAATGTGACAGATACCAGTAGTAATCACACATTTTGTAATGAGAGTAAAAGAGGTGGTGGTATAAAGTTGCTAATGGAAAACCTTGAGAGTCATTGGATATTTAGATTACAAGTCCATAGGGAACTAGGGCTGAATGATAATGTCCCTTTAAGAGCCAAATTGAAATCCAAACCTTTGAAGCACTAATTAATGAACTATGTAAGTTGAGCCTTGTAACTTTACTGTTGGACTAAGGAAGCACTGATAGAGTGTGAAAGCGCTTACCATTGCTTAGTGAATTTTGTATGTACTTTTTATTTTAGTCTTATTAAAGCTCAATTTGGTCATTTAGCCGTGTTTAGCTGGTTATTTACATTTTATTTATTTGGAGGTTACGTTATAACCAGCTTTATATCCTTTTATTTGTTTTTGTCTGTTAAATGCATCTTGCTTAAGGTGATTTTTTGGAAACTTAATGTTTTTGCAAACAAGAGAGAGGTAATGTATGGGAATATACATTACAAAGCAACATGATCTGATATCAATATTGGATGCAAGTTTATTAGCTTGAATAGATTGTGCTATTTAGAGATATCATTTTTATCTGTTCTAGATCTTGATTTATGTAATAGAATAGTATGCGTGTGAAACCCTTTAAATAGTAAAGATCATAAAATGTTAAAGTACCTCACTAAAACTCTTGAATTGAACTAAGGTTAACAAAATAAATATAAACTGAATACATTTTAAAACCTGCAAGGCTTAATGAATGCTAAAATGTATAGCAATTCAGATTGTGCAGGTAACCATCTGTGCATGACCAATTAAGAAAGCATTAGAAAGCATTACTAAAATATTTAACTTAAAAAATTCTTAAGCTATAAAGATTGTAGTATTTATAATAAAATGCTAATATGTAGATGAAAGATGCACAGAGTTAAATTATGAAGAGGTACTCACATGCTTGGAGAGGGTGCTGAATTGGTTGGAGAAGAGAATATATGAAGTTGTGGTAAAGTTAACAAGCTTTAAAGTGATTATGTTACCTAGAATTTACTTGATAAGACGCTTACGGGTGGAGTGAGACAGCAACTAAACAGTGAGACTTTACAGCATTCTGGAGGAGTTTGTGAAGCAATAGAGTAGTGGTTATGGTGTAGAGAATGTATATATTAGCATAAGGTAGCTTTTGGGTTATGCCGGAGGTGATGGAATATCAAATTGCAGTGAATACAGCTCAGACTGGCAGTTTAAAAGAGCTGGAAATTAAATAGCTGCAGTGACAAAAGTGTTAGCAAAAAGTGGAGGTGCTGAAGTTGTAGGAGGGAATTGAGGCATACAGATCATGTCTTGTAAGGATAAAATCAAACTTGCCAGAGTAGCTGAGTGACGGATCATTTGAGATGTTCTGCTGGAGGATGGAAGACATCCAGGAAAATGCCATAATGATGAGTAGACAGTGAAAGAGACTATTGGATGGCAAGAAAAAGGCTCTGGTAGTAAAGAATTTATAGGATGACAAAAATATTTGAAAAATTAATGAGGAAGCTTGCGTTGAAGGAACAGGTCAGATGGGAGGGCTGTACATGTTGGTGGCATGGCTTATGGCATTAAGAATATTTTCCTGGGAAATGAGGTGTATTTTGAAAAGGTAGCTTAATAAATATTGTGAGGACTTGCAGAAATTGTAGATTTTTGGCAAGGGTATCAAATGAATAGTGCAGTGAAGATAGTATATTAAATTTGGGGAAAAGCCTTGTGTACAGAAATGAGTTTAGAGAAGAGAGGCACTCAAAATATTGAAGATGGCTAGAAATGTACATGTGGCTAGTGATACAAGAGGAGGTAATATGTAGAGGTGGACAACTGCTGAGCTAAATGGCAGAAAAGGTAATCTTGCATAGGTCCTGAGGGTGTAACTGGGTCAAGGATCTGAGTGAATTGAGAAGATATATATGTAAATGTAGAGAAGGGGACTTGTAAAATTTGACAGCATTGGCAGTTGAAGACGAAGACCAAGGGAAGAAAATGTAGAAGGAAGGAATGTTCTCGAGTGGAATGGAAATAAAGTGGAAGATGCTAAGCAAATTAAATATTGGAGAAGTTGAAATAAGGGAATAATGGGTGTGACGCCCCTGCAGTGGTCCAGTAATCAAGGAGCTTCAATCCTCACAACTGGCAACATTGATGGACGTACACAATGGGAGGATTTACAAGTACACACACAGTAAAGTGCAGTTTCCCTTAAGAGCACACAGAGACCACAGTCAGTCTGGGGCTGGTTTCTCCCTCTTTCTCCAAATCCCAAATAAGACTCCCAACTGGCACAGCTATAGGGCTAAGATCTCAGCTGAGTGGCCAAGCCAAAACCTGTAGCACCCTCCCTGTCCACTCAGTGCTTTGTGTCCCTGCCCAAGTAGCTGGCGCACACACTTTGAGATTTGATTTATATATATATATATATATATGCACACACACACACACACACACACACACACACACACACCCCTGGGAAAGGCTGGCACAGGTTTATTAGCTATTCCCCCTTTTGCCCAGAATATAAGGTAGAATGGTTGGTGGCAGTGATAACTATCAGCTACTCTGTGGCCCTTATAAAAGGGCATCCAATACTACTGCATAATGTTACTGTTATCCAAATGGTACTTTTGGCAAAGAGTAAGGCTATTTAGGACTGGCCTGTACAGTGTTACCAAATACATATGCAGGTACTCTTAGAGCTTAATATGTCTCACAAATATCAGCCACAAAGATGGGTTTAAATATTTTTAATAATAAATAGTAAAAGAATAAGACAATACTCAGAAATCTTCAGAGTTCAAATTCACAGGAAATATTTTAAAACAACATTACAGGACAGTCTCAGATAAATACAGAAATCATCTAAACTAATCTTTACTGTGTTCCTATCCATATCTAAAAATAGTTACTATGCCCTTAAAATGAACTTACAGACCAAAGCCAGTTCTGATGATGAGTGGATGTTCTTGTTAGTTCCAAGATAAAATACAAAATGCACAGTCTCTCTCTGAGAGAGCTCTTAAATTAATATCACATTTTACTGCTGAGTTAGCCTGGATGACATCACTTTTTGTCACCCGACTGCAGTTTCCAGGCTAAACGGAAACTTAACCGAATTTTACCATATCTGTGTTAAAAATACGTATCTCTCAGAACCGTGCAGCTGCTAGGAAGTCATAAAGCAATAAAACACTTTTTACATGTTAAACCTAGTAACTACTTCTCTCCAAGACAATAGAGAAAACTTCTAGCTCTAGACAATCCTGTCTCCTTGCTGCATTGAAACTAACTTTTATAGCACATTGTAAAGCGCTTAATTTCAACTTATTTTCTTTAAGTTTTGTAAGTTAATCTTCTATGTTCCAGCAGGGTATGCTGTGGTTACATTCTTGAAGCTCAGTACATAACATACAGTTCTGTATAAATCATATCAATATTCACAAATGACATAAATTGTTTACAAAATTCTAGGTAGCTGGGCTAGCAGCATGACAATAGGAATAGAAGAAGAATATCTGTTTAAAATACATAAGCACATATCAACAGAAAAGTGCAGCAGGTCAAGCAGTGAGGCTAGTATAGAAGAGATTTTGGGAAACGCTGAGAATAGAGTGGAAGTTGGTTGTATGGATAGATTAGTCAATTAGCATTAAGAAAGAGAAGATATAGTTATGACAGATTGTCTGCATCTGTGTAAATTTGAAAAAACTAATTCTGATCTTCAGAACTGTAAGACTGTTATTTAGAAGCTGCAGTATCTAAGTTGTACACCTGTTATAGGAAGCCCTGGTTTTAGGGGCTTCCAGGCCTAAGTGGAAGGTGAGTTAAAGGGAGGGGTGTGGGAGATGAGGAAATAAGGGAGGAAATGTACCGATAGCTGTGCATTAAGGTGTGCCTGATCTATTATATTTAAATGTCAAGGCTAGTTATACTGTCTGGATAGAGTGAAGATAAGGAGACCGATTCCAAAAGTCTTGATCACAGTATAAGTGACCACTTTCACTCACAATAGGTCTTTTGGAGTCTGGCCCCTGGTGTAATCCTGTTTATAGATGGAACTTGCATCAAAGTAAATCACTTAAACTGAGAGCAAGTCTTTTAGCACCAGAGCAGACTTGCACTAAGAGCAAGTCTTTCAGAATCTAGCCCAGAGTTTGTTATGCTCATATTAGTTGGTGAGGAAAGAGGAACTGAATATATAAATGAGTAAGATCTAATATGTCAACTAAAGTGGTATGCACACTGTCATGCCCATGCACTGGCCCAGTAATCAAGGAGCCTCAATCTTCACCACTAACACCAGTGAGGGGCATCCACATTGGGAAGGTTAACAAATGCACACACAGTAAAGTACAATTTCCCTTAATAGCACACAGAGATCACATTCAGTCTGGGGCTGATTTCTCCCATTCTCTCCAGATCCCAAATAAGACTCCCCACTGGCACAGCTATAGAGTGGGTTCCTTAGCCAGGGTCCCAAGCATAGTCTCCTAGCACACACTGTCCAACCAGTGCTTCATGTCCCTGCCCAAATAGCTGACACACACACACTTTAAGATATGATTTATATGCAACCACACAGACACTCCTGGGGAAGGCTGACACAGGTCCACTAGCTGTGCCACTTCTGTCCAGGCTATAAGGTAGTAATCACTGCCACCAGGATCCTTACTTATCCGCTACTAAAAAAGCCCTTACCAAAGGGTGTCCAATTATTAATGTACAATATTATTATCCAAATGGTAAGTGTGACTGAGCAGCAAGGCTTATTTGGAGTGGCTTTGTACAGTATCACTGTATACATGCAGTGTACTCTAGAGCTTAAATTATCTCTACACAAAACAGCCACAGTTAAAAGGTTTAAAAATATTTAATAATAAAAACACTAGACAATACTTCTTACTACACAGTGGTAGTCAAGAGTTCAGACACTGGAAAATGCTCAAAATAATATTGTAAAATAGTTCTGACATCAATACAGAAAAGAACTAGTCTAATCTTCCTATTTCCTAGCTATTTCTAAGAGGGACACTAAAGTCTAAGATCCTACTTGCATACAGAGCACAGACAGAGTGTTGGATGTTCTCAAGACAAATGCAAAATGATCTCCCTGTCTCTGAGAATGCCCTTTAAATTGATGATACATCCAGCTTACTTATTTTGGATTACATTATTCTTAATTCTCTAGTTCCCAGGCTGATAGAAACTCTATATTTAAATTTCTTAGTATGTTTGCACCTGGTCAGGACACACAGCAATAAAGGACATTATACATGTAAATTTTAGCAATGAACTCTGGTCTCAAAACATAGGAAGAATTCCTTCATTCAGACATCTCTGCTCCAAGTTTTGAGATCAAACAATTATAAAATGTTTGACTTATCAGCATCCCTCCAGCAGAGTGCAATGGGGTTACATTTATGAAGTTCAACATCCAATACAATTTTCTTATTTAAGAGAACAAGCCTGTGGCTTATATTAATATTTACAAATGACAAAATTATTTACAAACTTCTAGGTAGGTAGGCTGGCAGCCTTCACCTATCTTCACATACCCCCACCCACCCCCAGGAGAAATCAAGCTAGTTTTTCAAGTGACCCTTGAGAAACTTTGCTTGAGAGGGTTAGGTCTGTCTGAGTATACCTTCCCTGTCTTGGCATTGCTACTGCCACTGTGGTGCTGCACTGACATATATGCTTGCAACCCTAGGCTCTGTCCGAGTATACCTTACCCATTTCCTGTCTTGAGAGCCCATCTGCGTTGGCATTGCTACTCCCACTGTGGTGCTGCACTGACATATATGCTTGCAACCCTAGGCTCCATCTTAGCAATTTACTATTTTGCTGGCTGGCTGTGTTTGTTAGGGGATTGTGATCTGTAACCACAGTGAATTTTCTTCTGTAGAGACAAGGCTGAAGTTTCTGTAGTGCCCACACTATGGCTAGACCTTCCTTTTCCTACAGCTGTATAGCATTCCTCCCTGGGTTGGAGCCAAGACTGAGATAAACTACATGGCGCTCTTCTCTCTCTGAAGAAATCTGGCTAAGTACAGCCCCCACCCCATGTTTCGAAGCATCCACCTGCACAACAAAGTCTTTGCTGTAATCTGGACTGGCTAACACAGGGGGTCCTCCCAAAGCTTCATTAAGCTTCTGGAATTCCTGCTCACATGCTGTGATCCACACTACATTATCTGACCTGTTCTTCCTTGTCAGGTCTGTGAGGAGAGCAGCTATGGTACTGTAACTGGGGACAAACTTTCTGTAGTACACTGCTGTGTCCCTAAGAATGCCCTCACCTGCTTTTTGGTAACAGGTGCAGGCCATGCCTGAATTGCTTCTACTTTGGCAGGTTCTGGCCTGATCTTGCCACTTCCCACTCTATGTCCCAGGTAGGGTCTTCTGCCATATCCACCTGACATTTGCTCGGCTTAATAGTCAACCCTGCACTCTGTAGTCTGCCTAGCACCTCCCTGACATGCTGAAGGTGCTCTTGCCAGGAATGGCTGTAGATGGCAATACCATCTAGGTAAGCAAGGGCTAACCCTCCTGCTAGGATATGATCTACCAGCCTTTGGAAAGTTGCTGGGGCATTTTTCATACCAAAGGGCATCTTTATGTACTCATACAAGCCAAAAGGAGTCACAAAGACTGACTTCTGTCTAGCACTGAGAGTCAAGGGCACCTGCCAGTAACCCTTGGTAAGATCAATGGTTGTAAGATACTTAACCCCACCCAGCTGCTCTAGGGCCTCCTCTGTCCTAGGCATGGGGTAAGCATTTGACCCTGTGTGACTATTTAATTTCCTGTAGTCCACACAGAACCTGGTACTGCCATCCTTTGATACCAGCACCAGTGGGGAGGCACAGGGACTGTTGGACTTTTGAATTACCCCTAGTTCCAACATCACCTGCATCTCCTCCTTCAGAGTCTGTTTGACTCTCTCAGGCACCCTATAAGGGGCCTGCCTAATAGGCCTTTGGGGTCCTGTATCCACCTGGTGCTGCACCAGGTGGGTGCACCCTGGTTTCCCAGTGAACATGTCCCCAAACTGCTGTAACACTGCACGGATTTCACGAACCTGGGTAGGAGATAGCTGCTGGGACACTGATACCCCTTCCACTGAGCTCTCACTCCGAGCCTCATTGAGGAGATCAGTCACCAGATCTCCCTCAGTCTCCTCCTGCAGTCCACTGCAAATACTCAGTACAAGGGCCCTCTGTATCATGGTAAGGTTTCATCATGTTAACATGATACGATATGTGCCCCTGCTTCCTGCCTAGCAGTTCCACCATGTAGTTAACATCACTTAACTTTCTTACCACCTTGTAGGGTCCCTCACAAGCTGCTTGCAGCTTGTTGTGTCTGACAGGAATGAGAACCATTACCTGCTGCCCTACAGCATACTCTCTAGTTCAAGCATTTCTGTCATACCATACCTTTTTCTGTTGTTGGGCTTCTGCCAGGTTCTCCTGGGCGAAGCCCATGAGTTCCTGAGCCTTGTCCTGAGGTTTAGGACATATGCCTCAACAGACTCCTTGTGAGATTCACACTCACCTTCTCACTCATCTGGAATTAAATCTACAGGTTCGCTCACCCTATGCCCATACAACAATGCAAAGGGCAACCTGTGGATTCCTTTGCAGTCACTCTGTCCAAGGGAACATCAGTACCCACAAGCAGCTTTGGCTCACCTTCAGTCTCACTGCTACAGAGTAGCTCCCTTCCTGAAGTAACCACCTCACCAGTCCTGGCTACAAGTATGTGGTCTATCTGGGTCTTCCCCAGGCTACCAGACCCACATGCTTGTCTAGAAGCCTGACTCTGTGTAACTGCATAAACACGTGGCACTGCCTCATCAAAATCTTTCTTTATCAGGACATCTGCAGGATGGTAGTTTGGTACCCTTGTTGTCTCAAGACAACCTGCTGTTGGCATTTTGTCTTTCTCACTTACTGCCTCTTTCACCTTTTGTTCCCCACCTTGCCTCTGTGGATATCTGTATGCCACATAGCCCCACTGGTTGCATTCAAAACATTTAACCGTAGATGTAGGACGTGTACTTGGACTAGTGGCTTCCTGGGCTACTGGCAGATTCTGTTGGGGGCAGTCTGGGCTGCCCACCATGGGTTCCTTTAGACCCATGAGCAGTACTAGGGTCCCTTTCCTGTGCAGGGATGCCCTGCTTGCTAGGTATAGGTCTCCCTTCTTCCCAAACTCCTCTGAAGTAGCACATTGTCTTTCAAGCTAACCAAAGCCTCATGTCCTCAGCCAAAGTGCTAAGGGCTTGTTCCTTCACCGAAAGGTCTGCCAGCCCTTCAAAAGTGGTGACCTGACATCCACTCACCCACCTATGAAAATAAGTGCTCAGTTCAGCAACATATTTGCACTCACTTTCATCTGCTTTGCTTCTGTGTTTTAGGTGTTAGCTTAAAAAATTCTAACAAACGGTTCTTAACAGCAGTATAATTAAAACAGTTAACGTCAGACATTTTGGACAACATAGTTACAGCTTTATCATGGAGTAAGGTGGTCAGGAACCGTAACCAGAACCTTTGGTCAACATCATACTGTTTACATACCCTCTCAAACATATGAATGAAACTATCAGAATGATTTCCCTCTGTAAACTGTGGAAGAAATGTACTGACCTTTTGTGCTTCTGGGGTCCGGTTACTCCCTTCCCCATTACCTCCATGACTCTGGCGAAGTCAGCATCTCCTTTTCGTGCTTCTTCTGCCTTTCCTTCTCCTCAACTTACAGGCGTCAACAGTTTCTCATTCTCCTCAGCCTGTAGACATCTCAGTCTCTCTGCTGCTTCTGTTTCCAAATGCCTGGCCTCCAACTGAAGTCTCTCTAGCTCCAGATGGATTTTTAACTCCTCTGCAGGAAGGCTGAGCTGTCCATTCTGAGCATTGTACACCTCCACAGCCTGTCTGATTGCCCTCCTGGTTGCTATTTTCTAATGCAGCTGTGACCAAAGCTGCAATCATGCTACCCAAGTCAAGTTTCCATGCCACCAGTCCCTTAGCCTGGCACATCTCAGCCAACTGGCTCCTTGACAGCTTGCCATACAGCTCTGCTGACATGCTTGCCTGCTCTCCCTGACTGACTGACTAAGCTAACAAAAGAAATAAAACAATTGTTATCTGAACTCTGAATATTTACTGCGTGGTTGATTTAGAGTACAAAACCTCCCTCAGTGAGTACTGTACACAAGCTACAGGAATTCACTATCCACACTGCTACAAGCCAATTGCCAACCAATTAATATGTGGTGCGGATATCCCACCACTGCCAAACAATTAATATGTGACCCCCGTGCACTGGCCCAGTAATCAAGGAGCCTCAGTCCTCACCACTAACACCAGTGAGGGGCATCCACATTGGGAAGGGTAACAAATACACACACAGTAAAGTACAATTTCCCTTAAGAGCACACAGAGATCAGTCATTCTGGGGCTTGTTTCTCCCTTTCTCTCCAGATCTCCAATAAGAGAGAGACTAAAGTCTAAAATCCTACTTACATACAGAGCACAGATAGAGTGCTGTTGAGTTGGATGTTCTCAAGACAAATGCAAAATGCTCTCCCTCTGTCTCTGAGAAAGTCCTTTAAATTGATAATACATCCTGCTGACTCATTTTAGATTACATCATTCTTAACAATTCTCTGGTTCCCAGGCTGACAGAAACTCTACATTTACATTTCTTAGTAAGCTTGCACCTGGTCATGAAACACAGCAATAAACATCATTATACATGTAAATTCTAGCAATGAACTCTGGTCTCAAAACAATAGGAAGAATTCCTTCATCCAGACATCTCAGATCCGAGTTTTGAGATCAAACAATTATACAATGCCTGACTTATCAGCTTTCCTCCAGCAGAGTGCAATGTGGTTACATTTCTGAAGTTCAACATCCAATACAATTTTCTTATTTAAGAGAACAAGCCTGTGGCTTCTATTAATATTTACAAATGACATAATTATCTACAAAATTCTATCTAGCTAGGCTGGCAGCCTTCACCTATCTACACACACACACACACACACACACACACACACACACACACACTGAATATGTTTCTTTGTCTTTGCACACATTTAAATAATATATCAATGCAAGATTGTTATGTTAGTTTTGTGATGGTATGGCATGAAGCCTGTATAGATTTTGAACCAGGTATCTTTGGTTAAAAACATATTAAAATGCTGAAGTGGATTATACTGCAGTTTACAAATGGAAAATTTGTTGCAGCTTTCTTGATATATGAATTCAGTTTTGGGCAGGCATTTGCACTACAGAATAATGTACTTGCCAAATGTTAGATCCATCTGAAATCTATATTTTATTGTAAATCATTCTGAAATCTGTAAAATAGCTAAATGGAGGTAATAATCCGAAGATAGCAGCAAGAGACACAACTTTTATGGTCATAAAGTTGCATCTAAAAAGAAAGAGACTATTTCTTTAAAAGTACAGTCTTAATATTCATTTTGCCATGAAGTAACATGTTACTGCAGATTCATCTTGCTTCCTTTTTATTAGAATAATTTCCTTGTTTATTTGAATTGCAATATACTTTAATCTTTATTGCAATTACTGGATCTAGCTAAATATGCATCTGGAGTTCCATTTCTGAATAGTTTGTTTAATCTAATCCGTAGCAGAGATACAGAGATGCATGATATAGCTTGTGTTTGCGTTATACCGCTCATAAAAAGAAAGTGTAATTTGTAAAAAGCTGCAAATGCTGTTAATGACATGTATTGAAACTAATAATTTGTTATGAAATTGAATGAAAAATGAGCTATCTTATTTATTAGTGCGTGCATGTGTGTGTACGTGCGTGTGTTTGTGTGCGTGTGTGTATTTTATTTATTAAATGAGCAATGAAAACTGACCGATCTGATTGCCATGCAGCAGATGTATTCCATGCATGTAATGTGCTCGCATTCAGTCGGAGCCTTCAAAATCTCACTGTCCACCATTAGTGACTGGAATCCAAAACAATCTATGCTTGGAGGAGCAATACTCTAGGCTGTTCTCCTGATTCCAAAGCAGAAATAAGGCTGTAAATGTAAAGGATCTTAGAATGTTTCTATCGGAAGTGAGCACCCAGGAAAAAGTTCTAACAGTGTAGCCCATTAAGTTAATCAGCAGATTGGGTGGAAAAAGAGCTCCACATCTACAAACATTAACCTGGGTGCAGCCTACATGCCTGCAGTACCAGTTCCCACACAAAGGTTGGATCACTATGATTGAAGGTGGTGGGGTGTACCCAAGCACATGCATGGTAGTTCCATGTATGAGACATTTCCCTTATATACAGAGGAAAGCTCCAGATTTACTTTCTCAAAGTTTTCTAACTGCACATGTGTAGTGCAGCCCCACATGTTGCCTTCCCCAGAATTTCAGCTAGAAATACTGAATGCCTAATGGAAACTACCCTTAAATGCATACAGTGTTATGGCTGACATGTAGATATCCAGCTTTGAGAATTATCAGTGGTTATAAGGCACTTTTTCCAGTCATTGAACTACTTAAGTAATAGGTGATACTCTTTTAACTGAACTGTTTCAGAATCTCACTTCGTGTTAACTTTGTGCAGTTGGCATTCCGTAAACTTGGTGTTGATATTGCTGTAGAATATTCTTTCCTTGGTTTGTCAGTTTATTGGGGGGGGGGCTATTTGTCTGACTATTATTGCTAGATGCCAGAGGCTATCTACATTGTTACTCAATACATTTTGGAATCCAACTTTAATTCCCTTGCTGTTCATGTTGACAAAACAGTGAAAGAATATTCTGCAGTATGAATCTGCATGTCATAACAAAAAAAAAATCTATAAGTTATCAGGGAAAAGTAAGAGGCTAGATATAAAAAGCACAAAGGTTGCAATGGAAAGCTTATAAAACATGCAAAAACAATTTTTTTTTTCAACAGATGGCCTTAACTCTGCCACGACCTAAATTTACTAAAATTATTTCAATGTAGCATTTACAGATAGAATTCTACAGCTCATAACAGCTTGATAGAAGGGTGTATGAAATGCCTGCTTTGCAAAATTCATGTCAGTTTCACAAAGTTATAACTGCACAGCAGTGTGATAGAGAAAATGGAAGCAGCATGTGAAGAAAGTGATTTTTAACGTATAACTCAGCCAAAACATGAGGCACTATTCTAGTGAGACTAACCAAGCTATCAAACAATAAATACATATAATAAATAAAAACGTAACATTTTGATGTCAGATTTTTCATATACAGTCTATTGGAGCATCACCGTCTGAACTGTTTACAGTGAATTTCGGCAACTGTGATCCAAAATGGAATTTATAAAACTGAATGTGGAACACTTCCAAATGGAAATGAGACAAATGAATCCAAATATACAGCAGTTAGACAGAAGGGTCTACAAAATGACTACCCTGAAAGTTTATTACAAGAATTCCACACCTTTTTTTATGATTTTTGCCCCAGTGCCCGCCAACCATCAAGCCTTCCACAAAAACCAGAGGAGACCACTATCTTGTCAACCATCACCTAGTAATGAAGACAGATTTCTTTTTGAGGCTTATCCTTTTCCCTTTGGCAGGACCAGAGGCGGCAGATGAATGATACCATTTATATGGCTTGCTGAGCTGAATGAAGCCTAGAACCAATCTGAAATGTTCATAGGATCATAGAAAGTTTCTAGGCTAATGGCCCTAAGGCCCTTACAAACCTAGCCACGTTTTACCGTTATTTCCATGATCAGCACCTATTGCCCATGTCGAAGAGGGACACAGGTGGAACCCCTGGGGTGAATTTATGGTTACCCATCCAATCCAGACTGCATTTGAAGAGGGCCAGTGAGGTGCTGTGTTTGACATGAAGTGGGAGTCTGTTCCAAAGGTGTGGTAACCTCTGGGAGACAAATTTGTCCCTCCAGCTGGTTCTGTTAATGTCGCATACCAGGTTGAGGTATTTAGAGTGAGTAACCAGTGTACCGTTTGACTTACGGATATGCAGCATTTCAATAAAGCAGGGTTAGAGATTGCCTTGTATGCAAGGCAGAGATCGCCTCTTGAGTAGTTTGTAGAAACGGAATAAAGTGACAGTGATTTCAGATTATCCACATAGAACAGATGCTGAAGACCTTGAATTTTCCTTGTGAGGAACCTTTGTGGTGTCTCCAATTGCTGCAGCTACTTGGAAAGGTACATACCAAAAGGGGCGTTTTACTAAGTTATTGGTCGTTGAGGGAAGAGTACAGAGAGGTTATAACTTCTTTGTTTCTGGAGGCAATGCCCTTATTTATGAGATTAGCAGTATAGAATGCCCTTCTTATCACTGTGGAGACATGGTGATGGAAGTTAAGGTTGCTGTCAACCTGTATGCCCAGGTCTCTCACCACTGTGTCTATTTAGGGTGTTGCTATTGATGTGGCAATTAGCAGGAACATCATTCTTACTGAAGGGGATGATAATTTTTTTACACTGAGTTTAAGGCCATGACTTTGGCACCAGTCATTTGTTTGTGTAACACCCTCTTATAGAATGTTGACATTATTTGGAGATTTTATGTCCCCTCCCAGTTTGCAGTCATCAGCAGACTTGGTCAGCCACAGACATTTAGTTTTTGCTTGTACTTCGGAGAAAGAGATTTCAAACAGTAGAGATCCCAGGACTGATCCCTTTGGGACACCACTGGTTACAGGTTTGCTGTTGGAGGTGGATTCCCCTATTTTGACTATATGTGTTGTATCAGTGAGCCAGTTAGTGACCCATCTAACAATATATATGGGTTGATACCTAGCTGGGTGAGTTTGTCAATGATGCCTTAGTGGGGGATAGTGTCAAAAGCCTTGTCTAAGTCTAGGTAGGTTGTATGCACAGAATTCCCCTCATCCAGGGCCCGTCTGACTGTCTTGAAGTTCACCAGGTTTAACAGGCATGATCTCCCTTTGACAAATCCAAACTGAGTATAATCAATCTGTCTGGTTAAAATGAACAGAAGACTTATTTTACTTTAAAATACTGTACAAAACCTGTAATTGCCATGTGTATACCACTTAAAGTAAATTTCAAGATAAAAAATGCAAATACTAATTTTGTAGGTGCAGTAAGGCATTTAGGATACAAGTACAACCACAGAATAGGGATTGTAGTACTATCATCACCTTTCAGACTCTTGCTTTGCAGTACTCCTGATGTATGTTATAAAATGTTAATTCCTTATATCTGATGCTGTCTGTGTTGTTATTCATCACAAATGGGTCTTGGATTTAACCTTGGATCCAACCCGGCAACTGTCAAGACAGATCCAGAGCTCAAGGTCCTCCCCTTTCCATTATCCCCTGCCACCTTCTATCCCCCAGATCTCTTTTTCCACTGAAATGCACTGGACGTCATCCCACAGCTCAGGCTAGTCTTTCAAATAAGTGCTTTATTTATTTATTTATTCCTTTTTTTTTTTCTTGTCCTTGAGTTTAGTTTCACATAGTCTTAATTAATCTTTAGTTAGTGCATTTTCCTTCACTCCCATGCTGTAATATTGTTATTTAGGCAGGGTTCTCGTTTTCCACCCTCTTTTCCATTAGGGGTAAAAAAAAAAAAAAAAAAAAAAAAAACAGATGTTAGTTGTAAATTGTAATTGTAAGTTTTAGTTAGGGGTTTTAGTGTTGGTAGTGTTTATAGCCTGAGCATGTGTGTGTGTGTGTGTGTGTGTGTGTGTGTGTGTGTGTGTGTGTGTGTATACTATACCTGCATGGCTGCTATACCCTCTGGGTTTAAGAGATGCTTCTCATGCAGTGGGAAGATGCCATGTTCTGACTCACACGAGGAGTGTCTTTATTGCTTAGGGGCGGCGCACCTGGAGGTTGAATGCGGCATTTGTACCGCATTCAACCCCATGGCCCTGGTAGAGCACCGCAATAAGCTTCTTCTGAAGGACTTGGCTCAGAGGGGTCCTCTGCCTTTGGGCTCCCTTTCCAAACCCCCTCAGGAACCTAAAAAGAGGTCTCTTCCTCCCTTGGGGAAGTACTCTTTCTCATTCTGTCAATCTAAGAAGGTGAGACTCTCAAATCGCAGACCCCCAGCACTGAGTCCAGTCTCTTCGGTTTCATATCCAAGATATGCCATTCCGAGAACCTCAGATCCAAGGCCTCATCGGAGCGGAGGCCTTTGGTTCTGAGCAGGCGTAAGCCATCCCCAGATCTGGCCAGTTTGTCAGATCTGACTGGCACTCCGTCCAAACCGTCAGACCCAACTAAACTGTCTGATCTGACAGTTCTAATGGATACTATTGTAATTGAAGGTTCCCCCCCTCAGCCCTCCAGGAAGTTGGATCTGACTGTTTGGAGTAGATATGGTTCTGGAGTAGATTCCCTTCCCAGGACCATAGGGCAGGGCTGTGGACTCCAGGGACGGATCCCCTGCTAGGTCAGGTCACTGTTCAGTCTCACCCTGATTCTCCAGAAGTATACTGCCCTCAGACATGGATAGGATGATAAGGATCTTCCTCAAGGGTCAAATTCCGTCCCCTGCCCAGGTGACTAGGGGAGGACCCTCCTTATCTGCAGGACTCCACCTTGCTGTTCCAATCCCACACGTCAGGACCAAGAGATTTCCAAATGTGAGGCCGACGATGTCCGGTATACCCCCTTCTCAACACCGTCAGGGTCCCTGGCCGGCTCTGTTCCATTGCCCTCGGATCTGAGTGCACCTTGCCTCCGAGAAGTAGGTGTTGGTTTGCTTGGGAGTAAGTTCCGGCCTGGATTTTTCAGACCATTTCCTTCCCCTTGGAGCTTCAGCACTGGACAGCTCAGGGACGATATCTTCAGGGGGTTTTGTTGTTGCGTTGGAGTCCCTTCTCCCTTCCTAGATGGCCCTGGCTTCTGGGGAGGGGGCAGAAGCTTCATCCAGTCCATCGGCCTTCCAGCCAATAGAGTGGACTTTCTCCACTTTGGCAGCTTCCTCTCCATCTTCTGTAGATCCCCAGCCTTTCTCAGGTTTGGGTGCTAAAGCCTCATCATCCATCGAGGGTCAGCCCTCCCACTAGCACCTTCAGGTGAGCATTGCCCCACTTGGGGTACTCGTCTCTTCCGAGTCCTCCCCTGAGCCCACTGTGGAAGAGCCCCGTCAGAAGAGAATGTGTAAGAGGAGACACTTGGACTCCCCCAGAAAGTCCTTAACTGAGGACATGGATTTTGAGGAGGGAGATGGGGTTCCCCCAGACTTCCGCCTGAGGAAGTGGCCTTCGGAGACATCCTCGAGGTTCTCAAGCAAACAGATGGGTGGTCTTCCCCAATCCCCGAGGTGTCCATGTTCCTGAAGGCCTAAGGGTTGGGCCCATCTTCTACCTGGGTGCTTGTCTCTCTCTCATTTTGTTGCTGTAGAGTACCAAACCACAGAAAGTCACAGTATGCAAGTATTTCCTCCTAACCTAAATAACATTTCCCCTCTTTTGTGCTGTTGATCTGACAAAAGAATCCAGTTCCATTTACTATGAGAGCCAGGAGCAATTTCAGCAGTCTTGCTGATGGAGTTTATATCCACTTACCAAAGAAAATGTTATGTGATAAAGATCCTTCCACCACTTTCTCTCGCTTCATAAGAGTACTTACTACATTACCAAATGAGCATTTTCTCTTTAGAAAGAGAAGGGAGGTGTGTCAGGCAAACCTGGATGACTACTGTTCTGTAGCATCTACTCAAATAATTAATTCAAGGAACAAGTGGAAAGAACATCCAAAGTGCTGCTGTAGACCAAAGTACTTGTATATTAGGAATAAGGCAAGAAAGGCCATTGGGAGATAGAAAACTCATGTGTTAAAGGTGGAAGAAAACACATTTGTTAGCAAACTTCAGGCATTTTGGGGTGAGGTGATCATATTTGTTGAGTAAAGCAAGTCCATGCTGTCATCTTCCTTGTCTGGTCCTGAAATTTCTGTTAAAGTATTTATGAAAAAATTCAACCATTCCCTTGTCTGTCTTAGTAGCCACATGCAAGTCATGTAGTGCACCAAAACAGAAACACTGAATCTTTCTTTCTACTCTTCCAATTCAGGAAAATATGTCCACATTGACTGTAGAAAACATTAAAGAGTTACTGGATTATGGAAACTCTGGAACCAGTGGCCTTCATCTCTGGCTGCTTAGGTTTAATTCCGTCTATGAACCCCTAGTCTCAGCTGCTAATCCTATTCTTGTCTCAGGGCTCCCTACCCCAAATCTCAAAGGAAAACATTGCAAGTCCCTTACTGAAAATGTCATCGCTTTCACTTGTCACAGAATATCAGACAAAATTTACTGAATTTCATACAAGTATTTAATAAAACAGTTTTTGACTGAATACCTTAATAAAATATCCTGTCAGCCAATCAAGAATGGTGTCTGCCATAGAAGAGTACAGTAATTGCACATAGGAATAATATTAGGCAAGCAATCACAGGGACTGCAAAGGCTTAGCCATATATACCTTTAAGCAGACACCTTTAAAAGTTCCTGCCACAGTTTACTAGGACTTAATAGTGCCCACTTCCCAAATCAAGCAGGGCCGTACATGGTAACCCTGGTGTAATTTTATTTACATCTATCCCCTCATCAATACTAGCCTTAAAGGCAGACAAAGTAGTACTTTGCTTGACCTGTAATTGTAACTTATTCTGTAGACTGGAAATACTTCGAGTTAAGAACCCATCCCTCCAGTGAGTCTTATTTGTTGATGGAAATTTAGGTCCCTAGAGTGGGTGTTTGTAGAGTCACGGATTTTGCTAAGAAATAGGAAGTCATAAGACTGGGTTTTTCATAGCTCAAAACTTTTAACATGGGTTACCTTGGAGCAGCTGGTAGGCTACTGAGTATAAAACAGAGTTGTGCTAATCTATCAGAATAGTCAGAGTTTAAGGCCTTTACATTTTTTGGTTAAAAATCACTGGCACCTTTCCAGCTGAGATGTATGCTTGGATTTGTACATACCAAAGGGAGCAGTCCATTCAGTGATGGGTTTGATAGAGGAGTACAGTGGCAAGATAAGTACTTTGGATCTTGAAGATTTTTCCTTGGAAATTAACTGGGCCAGATAAGATTTTCTCACTATAGTGCAAACATAATGATCAAATGAGACAAAAGTTGTCCATGTAAGTTCCTTTGTCTCTTACGACTGTATCTGTTTGAAGAGAAGTACCACTTTTAATATATGAGGTAGAGCCATATTTTTGCTGAACGCTACTGCACTTTTTTGCAATAGGTTGGGACCCTTTTCAGTACATCAGGTATGACGTATTTTTGGATGAGTGGATAGCAGTATCCAGTTTGCAGTCAGCAGCAAACTTGGTCAACCACACTTCAGAGATATTGGCTTGAATAAATGCCAGACAAGAAAGGGCCCAGCACTGATTTCCTGCAGTATTCTACTAGATACAGGTTTACATTTAGAGTAGGTATCAGCAGCTGCTTTGGATTAGATTAACTAGTGAACAGCATAGGAGTTTAAGTTTGGTTAACTTTCCAAGGTCACTTGCATGGGGGGATAGTGTCAAAAGCTTTAGCCAGGTCAAGATAAGCAGTGTGCTCAGAATGACCACTGTCCACAGCCTCTGTAAACTTTTCAAAGGAGTTTACTACATTCAAGAGACAAGACCTGAGCTTCACAAAACCAAACTGAGTGTAGTCTACCTCAGCTAAGTTGCCTATGTCTGCATCAATAAGTTATTTTATGATACATTCCATAACTTTGCATATAAGAATGGTGAGGCTGATGGGCCTCTAATTACCTGGATTTGTAGTGAGGCCACCCTTGTGTACAGGAGAGACAGTGGCGTTTCTCCAGGCATTGAGTAGAAACTTAGGTAGTGCATTCTTGACACTGTTGAGAATGCAGCCTGATATGTTATCCTATAGAAGTATTATTTTTAACCAAACCAAAACTGCACAAATCTGGTCCTGCTGAAAGAACCCAGGAGACAGCAATTGCAAACCCAAGGATCTTATTAATCCACACAAAAAGAAACGAAAAAAAAAGGGGGGGGTAAGTTTAGGGTTTTCATCCTTTGTAACACACAAGACTTTGTCAGAATTGGTAACCAACAAGCTGACAGGGTTCAGGCGCCTAGGCAGCAAGGCATTTCTCTGTGATACATTTGGTTGGGAACACATGGCTGAAGATACAGCCAGCTGCAGGGAAATATGGCTGTTATGAATTCCCTGTGGACAAAGAGAAGCACACACTGCCATGCCCACAGCTTTAATAACCAAGTGTATGCAAACAGAAAAAGTAATGAGTCTTGTGCTCAGTATACAGTACATGCTTATGTAACTACAACATGTAGAAGTGTGCTACAGCATGGAGCAAATCCTGCATGATACTGTAGTCACATTTATGCTCCAGTATGCATTTTAGATAATGTCACATAGACACTGTGAATGTGGAGTAGTGGTTCACACACACCAAATTATAAAGGCACTATCCACTGTACAGTGCTTCTTTACTGCCACTGACATACCCACTGGCCAGCCTGCTGCTGATGCCTGACATACTGCCTGCTATCTCATGTCACTTTGGGGACTATGGACATTATTTTCCCCCTGTGCATTTGATTATTGAAGTTATGGGCATGGCACCGCATTCTTCTCTTTGCCCACGGGGAATTCACAACAGCCATATGTCCCAACAGCTGCATGTTATTTCAGTCTTGTGTCCCCAACCAAATTGATCACAGGGAAATGTCCCGCTGCCTAGGTGCCTGAAACCAAAGCTGACAATCCTTATATAACCTCATCTCATAACAAAATTGTGGTTTAAAAGCTATGGCATCTGTTTAAAATTGTTGGTGAAAACTCATACTAAAAATCACCAAAAATAATCATACAGCCACCATGTCGTAAATGTGTTTGTAAAATCTTTTATGGAACATCTTTTCAGCTTTTCCTACATAACTTGAGCAGGTGTTACAAATGGCCAGATAGACCAAACCCTTACTAAAAGTGTTGAAGAACGACCCTTCCATATATATTCTTCCAGTACAGTTCGTGTTCTGTAGTAGTAAATGTACATTGTTTGCAAAGCCTGCATTTTTGTGTACTTTTCATCTTACCGCACCCATTCTCCGTTCACATTTGCTTTCTTTCCAATAATTTCTTGATATTGTCTGCAGTCTTAAATACAAAATGGGGGTTTTAACCCACAAGTCTTACTAACTATGCTCTTGACTTGTTGACTCAGAGTTGTGCTGCAAAACGAGGGCCCTATCAAAATTTCTTACACCTTCTGTCATGTCCCTAGGTGTATCATTGACAAGCTTTTTCTGTAAACCAACAGTCAATATTGGTGGAAAATCAGCTTTCCTCTTTTCTTTAATTTCATCACTAATGTCAAAAAACATTTTAGGGTATCCTCTGTCTAAAAACATTTATGCTAACGTGCATGTTAAATGAATGAATTACCCTTCTTCAATATATAGGAGTTGAAAACTCCCAAAGTGCAAATAACTGTTACTAAATGTGGGCTTACAATAAATGATGGATGAGAGATACCCATCAGCCATAGAAATTCATGTATCCAAGTAATTAACAGCATGTTTATCGTAATGGTGGGTAAATTTTAAAAATGTTGTCCCATAGATGAAATTCATAAAAAACCTCAATACACTCTTGTAGACCATTCCAAAGAATAAAGATGCCATCAAGATAGCGTAACTCATTATATCCGAGTGATGCTTCCAGGTGCATCTGCAGTTAACTCCTACTGACACCTCTAGGAGTCAAATATTGCTAGTTCATATTTACATTGATAAATCCAAAACTATGTTATGTACAAGGTTTTAAAAGATTTTATCTTAAAGCTTAAAGAATGGCAAACTCAACTGCATTAATACTTGACCTCTGCCTAGTGCAAGTAAATAGATATTAACTGTTGTTGTTATGATATTAATTTATATACATGTAATTTTCACATTTTTCTAAATATCACAACAACCAAGTAACACGGACAGAATTCCTTAGCCTCATATGAAAGCTCTTAGATGGACAAAATGTTGCTTGACAGTATGTGTGTAACTGGAGGGGTTGCTGAGATATTGTAAGTTGTTTACAAAATATTACAAATGTAATAGTTACTGTGTTTACTGTGACTTATAAAATTCAGTTTAAGACCTAGAACCTGAAGAATACTACCACTATAAAGATAGCATGTGCTGAAGAGTTTGCTATTTATTCTTAATTCATAACCCTATGGTTCCAGAGATATGATCATTTGTTTGAAAGTTGATTCTGTCAAAAGGCTTCCCATTGGACGTTATAGCACAAATTACATTTCCTGAGCTCGAGACAGAGAATACCAATGCTTTCTTAAAATGTCGCACATTTTTTTCAATAAAAAACGCCAGCACACGGAGCTCAAAAGATCAGGTTAAGCGCTTTCATCTGGTGTATCCAAGCGCTTAACCTGATCTTTTGGGCTCCGTGTGCTGGCGTTTTTTATTGAAAATAAATTTGCGACATTTTAAGAAAGCATTGGTATTCTCTGTCTCGAGTCTGGGTGAACTGTTTCTGCCATTTTTGGATTACTAGTTGTGTACAACTGCTGTTTTATTTCCTGAGCTCCATTGGAGTGAATGAGTTAAATACAATGTACAGCATTTGTAATAATCAAATGGAAATGTATATTTCCTCTCCTAGGCAAACATCACTAAATTTGCAAATATGGAAGTGCAAGCAGCACCCATTGAAACACCCTTAATCTGCATAAATGCCTCCCCCTCAAAGTATATAAAATTGTTCCCTAAAACCACTTCAACACGTTCCATAACAACTTTAATGTCACGTCTACTCAGAAAATCAAAACTCAAGATTGCTTTTTGAAGTAAAGTCATCCCTTCATCTTAAAGGATACAAGTGTCATCAATAGTAAGAAATCCAGTACTGATAAGCATTTTGTTCCTGCTGTGAAACAGCATCTGAGTTGTCCATTGTAGATCCATTGTCAGTTGAACAGCGTGATTATTTCCACTGGTCTGTATTACCTCCACTTTACTACAACCATCAATATCCCCACTGGAATCAGTCTTACAATGTCACAAAAGTGACTGCATAATCAAGTCAGTCGTGTAAGTTCACCTATGATGAGATGAATGTCCTTCACCAATTTGTTCACACAGTCGATGGGTTATTGAGTTAAAAGCAAAGGTGAACTGCTGCCACAATTCTCCATTGAACAATTCTTGGTACTGCGTTTGTACTTGGAAGCAACTCACAGAAACAGTAATGGCAAAAGTGCAGGCCCAAACCAGTATCTAAACCAAAACTACACAAATCTGTACCAGCTCAAAGAACCCAGGAGGCAGCAAGCACAAACCCAAAAATGTTGTTAATCCACACACAAAAAGAAAAAAACTGTGTAGGGCTTTCATCCTTTCTAACATATAGGACTTGATCAGAATTGGTAAACATGCTGACAATCCTTATATACCTCACCGCATAACAAAATGACAGTTTTAAAGTTACAGTATCTGTTTAAAATAGTCTGAAAACTCGTACTCAGAAGTTGCCTTCAGAGCATTTACAGTAACTGTATCTTGTCCATAAATAATAATGTTAAGAAAATATATAATATTCTTGCAATTTAGAAGCACGCATATGAAAGACTGAAGTTATTGAAATAAGTTAATTTAACCTGTGTGGTGTTCACGCTTTTAACCTAAATTGCTGTAATAATTCATTATAGGGCGGCCACGGTGGTGCAGTGGTTAGCATTGCTGCCTCACAGCAAGAGGTTCTCCGGTTCGATCCTCGGCTGGGGTGCCTTCTGTGCGGAGTCTGCATGTCCTCCCTGTGGTTGCGTGGGTTTCCTCCGGGTGCTCCGGTTTCCTCCCACATCCCAAAGACATGCTGCAGGTGGATTGGACACTCTAAATTGGCCCTAGGTGTGCGTGTGAGTGTACCTTCTGTGGAAGGTTGGGCGCCGGGCTGGCAACTCGACACCGTAAAACTCCACTGCCATTCAATGTGCGGACGAGGTGATCCGCTGTGGCGACCCCTAACCGGGAAAAAGCCGAAAGAAGAAGAAGAAGAAGCTGTAATAATTCATTATACTCCAGAGTTCATAGTTCTTGTCTTTGGTCATGTAAGCCTTGATAAAGGTACATGTTGCCACTATAGAAAGCAAGCACAGTATAATGTGCAGTATTGTTGTGAAGCCACTGCAGAGCAGAGTCAGATGCTTGTAAAGAAATTACTTCCTACTGTATTATACAATACTTGATCCCGCATGACATAGAAGTGATTTTAGAAACTTGCTGACCTTACTGGGAGAATACTTACTGAGAAAAGGGTGTGTGTGTCTGACAAACTGTGAGCTGTATTTGATAAATAGGAGAAAAGTTAAACTGGTGAACACTGACAGGGTTTGGCTCTGCACTTCTACCTTATCAAAGTCATCTGCTTAAGGAAGAAAGATGTCATCCATGCTTTGAAAACAGAGATTAAAGAAGCGCTCTGGTTGACGCTATGTTTTCTAATTGGTAAGCCAAAATGATCAGAAAGCGTATCCTTTAATTCTGAAAATGGGATAATAATATGTCTCTTAAAATAAGATTGCAAAAAAAGATATCCTGCTGCATGCGGATTGCCATGATGATAGAAAACATTGTAAAAAGCACTTGGTGAAATTAAAAAGTGAAATGTGTGAATTTATCTTAATTTCCTGCTCGGGTCCTAACTAGTCATGATTTCTAAGTAATCCCACCATGTCACTACCAGGTGGAATTCAAAGGGTAGAGCATCTTAAAAACATAATATGCTTTACTTTCATTCCGTATTTTTACATTCATATTTTAACTTAATGGTTGATCCTCACCCAGCCAAGATTATATGATTAGATAAGCATTTTTAAGAATTTTTTTCACACTCTTGGAGCCATGAAATAAAACGAATAGTCTCTTTTGGCCTAAAAGATGAAGAACTAGTGTAAATAAAAAGTGTGTAAAAATGTGAGTACTGCTGATTAGGTAAATTCACTGTACATACTTTTGTTGGCTGTAATAATTTACAGTAATATACGCCCAGGTGCATCTTAAATCTCTCAAAGCCTGACTGTTGGGCACATTGAAGTAGGGGTGTAGCCAGTGAATTCCCTGTTGTACTCGCAGATGCTTACTGCTACCCCCCCCCCCCAATCTACCTGGCATTTAAAAAGTGGTCACATCACTTGAGCTGTTCCCACCAGATACCAAACTTAATGCAAGTAACATTTTCATCTGCTTATTCAGAAACTCTCAGATGTATTGTTTTTAGATTTGCAATCCTGTCTCTAAGCAAGCTATATACATGTTTTTAGAATCATTAATTTAGATGGTTATATGCATCATATGGTTGATAAAGCCCCAATGTTTCTAACAGGTTCAAAAAAAATTCTACTATTTAGAGTGCAAAGAATATGCCTGGCTACACCCTTGCATTGAAGTAGGTCGAGTCAATACCTTTTAGCTTGCTTTTAACAAAGACATTTTTTTTTTCTGCAGAAAACTATTGAATCTCCAACTGTATCAAGACTCACTGACACTTCGAAGTTCACTGGTTCTCATAAAGAGAGATTTGATGAGACAGGAAAAGGGAAAGGCAAAGCTGGACGAGAAGACTTGGTGGATAATACAGGCTATGTCTCTGGCTACAGGCACGCTGGAACATATGAAAAAAAAGTACAGGGCAGTAAACTGTTGTGAAGAATGTGCTAGCAATATGTACTGTCCAAAAATGCCCAAAGGAAATGCCCGTCAACACAGAAGTCAAACTTTCAGCTCTCTGCCACTTCGTTACATTCCCATGTTTCCTTTGGCTAAGTATGTACGATTCTAATGCGACAAATAACAACTGTAGCGGAGAGTTTGAATTTTTTTTTCTGACGGTCTTTATCTACTGTGGTGTTTGACTGAAGCTGTGCCTTAGTTGCTACTGTTGTATTTATATATATTGAAGCAAAAATGTGAAAAATTAAGATTGAAAAGCAGTAAAAAAAAAAAAATCAAAACTGCATTTTATTTCTTAAACTGTACTAGAGTTCAAAAATTGTGTCTCTGTCATGTAAAACACAGTGCAGAATTCATAGTAGCATTGAATTTCTGTTCATGTTGCATATCTAGACAGGATAATAAGATGAAGACAAGCCACAGCAAGAGTAATCCTAAGTGCCTGCAATGATGGGTAACCAGAAACACCCGTTTGATATTTTCATGCCATTGTCTGGGCTTGTGAACTTGTAAAACTTGTATCATGGAGTTAACATGGAACATCATTGCAGAGCCTGCCATTAATAAACAAAGTGTGTTGGGATACTTTTAGTCGTAGTTTTAGTAACTCATTTAGAGAAAAACAAAAAGATTGTTGATGTATTTTCTAATTGATGGATTCCAGCTTCTTTTAAGTAGCACTGTTGTGGAAGCCATTGAAGTTGCATTGACATTTCCGTTTTACTGCGTTATCTAAGTTTGTGCCATTTTAATCGATTATTTGTAAGTCATTACTTGGGTGTACATGGACAGAACAGAGAGGCAGATGGTGAAGAGTCACTATGAGATGTAGTGGATGTAAAGTCTGCTGCACGAGATGATTTGTGCTACTTAATATCTCTGTTCAGGCTTTGTATCAGGCCAACTGTATCCAGTCAGATCTGAAAAGAATTGTAATTCTGGCTCCAAATGCGAGAGTCGTTTAAATCGACAGGCATACATTTAGCAAACATCACATTTTTGTAGTAGCAGTAAATAGGCTAACTCCAGTGGGCACTGGGTGTTTTTGGTTTGGGACAGCCTTGATGTTAACAGTATAAAATTCGAGGCGCATTAGGTTTTTCCAAGTATCACAGTGAAAAATCACTGCATCATTTGAGTTGGTGCCAGTTCATGTGTAGAACACATTGTGTTTCTGCAGATACATAGTTGGAGTTGGAGTAGTGCAACCCGGGAATTGCTGAGCCTTTCCTTTTTTTTTTCTATCAGAAAATGATTTTTTTGTGAAACAGGAAACTATTAGAGGAGAGTTGGCCAATCCAGTTAACACAGTTCTTTTCATTTGTATGCAACAAAAACAGTACTACAAATTTCACACCTTTCCAGCACTACTTTGGGTATTTTCCTGTTCTGCAAGATTGAGGATAAAGTAACATTAGAAGTGCAGCAGGACAGAAATGTAAAGAAAAAGACTCAGTGGATATCCAAGGATGTGGTACTTGTTTCGATAGGGAGCAGAGTCCCAAAGTAGTGTGGAATGGGTCAGGGTAGCAATGTAAAGTGAGATATATGCTTGATGACCTGAACTTTAGTGTGTGTAAAATAAAGTATTTTAATCTTGTCGTCTTGAGTACAAATGTAGCATGTATGGTAGACGTATCTAGGATTACCTTCTTGTTCTTTGTACTACTACTGTCACTGTTTTCAGATGACCTAGTGAGTAACAGCTTTGTTTTCAGACTGAAGTTACATTTAATGGGAAATTAAACTGAATTTCATTTAAGAGGCTGTTGCTATTGCTTTTCATGATTATTGAAAAACAAAGTTGATGCGACCAGAACCACATATAAAATATACAAACACACACACAGACACACACCGTCATGTCTTTCCTGCCATTTGTTGTATGTTTATTTATAGCTAGCAGAAAAATTCACTTTTATATAAACATGTAAACCGTTTTGTAGCAGATTGCCAATGATTTTAGTTTTGTTGTTTCCAAGTTAAAACAAGTTGACATTGCTATTTAATTTGTCACAAAACATATTTCTAATAATGTACAGTGGAAACACAGTTCTTTAGCTAAAAGAAAACATGACTGGGCATCTGTTTTCACTGGGAAAGGGGAGACACAAATTTGGTGCACATCTACTGAAAAGCGCATTTCAATTTCTGTTTTTATGAATAATGGGCTATAAAGAGGGCTTATTGTAATAGTAAGTACCAGTTCCAGCCACTTCGCTCCTTAATATGAGGGCCTTTTCAGCTCAGACACCCCCGGTTAACAAATGCAAAATAAAAATAAATAAATAAATATGCTTATCATCCCATTACCACTTAGACTCGATGTAACCCTTCCAAAATGCCAGTAGCAATCTTTTACTTGATATTCAAGGGAAACCTCATTCTGGTACGATCTTAAAAACAGTTCCCTTAAAAGTAAGATGCGACTGCAAGACAGAAGTACTGTAATTCAACTTAATTTGTCTTCCTTGTAGTGAATATGTCTTTAAAGAGATTTTTATATTTTGACATATGTCTCTGGTATGTTTTATTAATGTACACTTCTAATGAAGAGTCTGCAAAGAGTGATAAAATTAATTTAAATGGAAGGTCACTCCCTTCTAGGTTAACTGGTTTAAGTAATAAAAGAATAAGTGATGTACAAGTCTAATGTGTGTTTACTATGTTTTAGAAATGCTAAAGTAGCATGTGTTAGTATGCAACTAAACATTCCAAAGGACAGGGATACAACCTTGCTAGGTATGACACAGCTGATTAATGAAGTATTGCATTTAGACCCCTCTTCATTATTCATCTGTGGGCAAGAAATAAGCATTATATTGTTCAGGGGTAAACCATAACTAAACAAGTACTGTCTGCTTGCTTTGAAAATTCTAAAAGATAGAAATGAAAGCCAAACACGTTGCCAAATAAACGTCTGTATTATAGTTGTTTTTTTGTTTGTGTATTTTGACTGCTAAGCACTGTAATTTCCAGTGAGCTTCTAGCTCATAAATGTGTTATATTTTTGATTTTTGCTAGATGAATTTCTGTAATCTGTTGCTGAAGTATTTGTTTTCTATTTTTATTTTAATCAGAACTAATGTACAGATGTATTTTAGGAGTAATATGCCATTATGCATAAGTCTGTAAATTCACTTTTTTGTTTTCCAAAACTTTGACAGGATAATGGGGAAGTCTCAAACCATCACTTTTATTCTCTTGAAATTGGGGTCAGTGAACACACATGTATTTTCCCTTGAAAGAAACTCGAGAGTCTAAAGTCCCTTAGCTTACCTTCAGTAATGCAGTCTGAGACTCCCCATAATTACTTTCAGGGCCCGTGCCTGGCAGCAGTGTTCTTATACTTCTCCATATCCTGTAGGCAGCATTATATAGTCACCCAGGGGATAGCCTGTTTAACTGATGTCTGGTATGAGTGCACGTCTAGGAAAACCGTGTGTCAGCAATATGCTTGCCAGCAACTACAGGGTGAGGAATAGGGACTATATAAAGAAAATCTTGTTATCAACCAAGATTGACAGCTTTTCATTGATTATTTTGTACTCCCACCACCAGCTTTCAAGTTCTAGAATAGTCCCCCAAAAGTGGGGTTATGCAGTACAGTGGAGGGGGATGAAAAGGCTGATTGACCATGGAATGAGGCTAGGTGGTCTAATTGGTAAGGAAGACAGTATATAACCAGGCAGACAGGTATATAGAGATGTACCTCTCAGTTCAAATTTTGGCCTTATATTTTTGGTCTTTACCTCATAAAATTTGTAGTTTTGTGGTAAATCATTGAAGATTGAAGTCACTAAATAATGCAACATTTTAAGTTTCAGACTTTATATCCTTCAGAAATTGCATACTAAAGCAAAAAAAAAACTGTTATTCTAGCAACTGAGTTTGTTACACCAATATTAAAAAATCTGTTCCTGATTTTGGACCTCTACCCTGCAATGTCTTTGGCTTTGTCCACGTTTCTAGAGCTAATAGATTGAGAGGTGTGTGTGTGTGTGTGTGTGTGTGTGTGTGTGTGTGTGTGTGTGTGTGTGTGTGTGTGTGTGTCTTTTAACACAGAGCTCTGTGTCCCTTCTAGAGATGGGCATTTGCAGTATTTGGGGACGTACATTAACAACTGTGGTCCTCAAAAAGTGCCTACAGTTGACTCGCCAGGTCAGCTGGAAGGTTTTTCTCCATGAGCAGTCTTGTCGATGGAACAACATTCAATTAAAAGGATGACATCTGACAAGGTACTTCTAGAACTTGCTCTTTTCCTTGAAAATGTCTAGTTAAGCCCTTCTGCATAGAAAAAGCTGTTATTTGCATATATATCTTCTATTTCACAGGAAATACAAAAATGTAATAGCGTTAACTATTCATTCTTTGTGCATCAGTGCTCTATTGATTTTAGCGGGATTCTGAAGGAGGCATTTTTTTCCATTTGCTTTACTTTTTTGTTATAACTTTTTTGGATGAGCCTAATACCCCACCATTTAACAAAAAACATTTTGTCTGAAGTGCATTTTATTTTCAGCTTTATCACTTAACAGAACATCTCTACCTTCGCCCCTTAGTTTTACACATCATAGAAGGCACATGCATCTTTTTTTCGTTTCACTGTGGAAAACGAACCACAAACACTACACCTCATAAAACAGGACTTCATAGTAATTATAAAGATGAGTACAGAATGCTTTAGTCCTTATTCTTTTCCATTATTCTTCTCTGCCAACATTAGCCAACCTACATTTCCAGTAGATCTGGTTGTGGAACTGATTGATGAGTAGACCTTCCTTTTCGTGAGTTGTCTTACTGACAGAATAAAACAAAACAAACAAAAATATTGATGTCAAAAAAAGCAAAAAATGAGCCAAACAAGACTGGAGTTCTCATTCACTTGTATGTAAAAAATACATCTGATACCTCGGCATTTCGCCTTCAAGGGTAAATTTCAAACAGAACATGACTCCATTTTATACACCATTGCCTCCCTGCTGATAGTTTAGAAAATTACATGAGTTTTTAATGATCAAAAGCACACCAATTTTTAAAGCACAAACTTTTACCCATTCAAAACCCATTATACATATAAATTGCATACATAACTTTTTAAACATGTATTGACACCCTTGGTATCAATTTTTACCAACTTCTACAGCAGCAAATGTTGTAATCAAGTGCTTCAGTTCCCTTAAATTCCAAAGTGAAATATGCAATTTACATATTACAAAAAGTACGCATTCAAGTTGACTTCAAGATTCAAACCCGTAGGGAAAAGTGTATTAAAATTAATAATCATCCTACTTTCTAACCTCAATTTTGTGATAAAATCACCCCCTTTCATCATGCAAGGCTGTCCCAATACACAGAAAATCAAACTATGGCCAGTCCTCCCATGGGCCATATAAAAATGCTCAGCAACAGGACTACTAGTGTTTGTATTTTTGATATCTCTCAATTGTTCTGAAATTCTGACCCTAATTAGTCTGTCCAATATACCACTTGATTTTTTCACATCCATAACCAAAAATATGTACACTACCCCACAAGAGCTACAATTGAATTGACCCTTGGATATGAATTTTCTATCATTAATATGGCTACCTGTTAAATTCTTAACCCTATTACACAACCTACAATGGCCACAAGGGATGTGCTCACCTTATCACCACTAACACTAACCTGCCTAAGATTCAGTAGTTCTTTCAAATGTAAGTATCTCCCAAAAGAAAATTTAACATACTTAGGAAATAAATGGCCAAACCGCTCATCACGTTATAAGAGGCCAAGACTCCATTACCAATCTCCTTACCACTTCTGAAAAGGGGGAATATTTTGTAATGAAGTAAATGTCGTTATTCTCCATCTGATTATGTGAAAGATCTTACATCTACCATCCCTCTTCCATTGTTGTATGTTTTTCGCATAATTTCCAAGATTGAAAATATTGATGTATTGATGGTTTCTGTTTAGGATACAAGCTGCTAGATGTGTTTACATTGGATATAAAAAGTGTACACACCCCTGTTAAAATGCCAGGTTTTTGTGATATAAAAAATGAGACCACAATAAATCATTTCAAAACTTTTCCCATCTTTAATGTGACCTATAACCTGTATAGTTCAAATGAAAAACAAATCTGTTAGGGGACTAAATATAAAAAATAAAAAATGTACAATAAGCTGATTGCATAAGTGTGCACACCCTTAAACTAATACTTTGTTGAAGCACCTTTTGATTTAATTACAATATTCAGTCTTGGGTACAGCCTGCCATCAATTAAAGAGACTCTAATTAACCCCAAATAAAGTTCAGCTGTCCTAGTAAGATGTTCCTGACATTTACTCAGTTGCCTGCTACAGCAAAAGCCATGGTTCACAGAGAGCTTACAAAGCATCAAAGGGATCTCATTGTTGAAAGGTATCAGTCAGGAGAAGGGTACAAAAAAATTTCCACAGCATTGGAAATACCATGGAACACAGGTAAGACGGTCATCAAAAAGTGGAGAAAATATGGGACAGCAGTGACGTTGCAAAGAACTGGACGTCCCTCCAAAATTGATGAAAAGACAAGACGAAAACTGGTCAGGGAGGCTGCCAAGAGACCTACAGCAACACTGAAGGAGCTGCAGGAATTTCTGGTAAGTACTGGTTGTGTACTACATGTGACAACAACCTCCCATATTCTCCATATATCTAAGCTATGGGGTAGGGTTGCAAGACGGAAGTCTTTTCATACACAGGAAAAACATCCAGGCCTGGCTAAAATTTGCAAAACAGTACTTTGTCTCCCAAAAGCATGTGGGAAAATGTGTTATGGTCTGATGAGACCAAAGTTGAACTTTTTGGCCACAATTCCAAAAGGTACGTTTGACGCAAAAACACTTCACATCACCAAAAGAACACCATTCCCACAGTGACGCATGGTGGTGGCAGCATGCTTTGGGGTTGCTTTTCAGCTGTAAATGGGGCTTTAGTCAAGGTGGAGGGAATTATGAATAGTTCCAAATGCCAGTCACTTTTGGCCCAAAATCTTCAGGCATCTGCTAGAAAGCTGAAGATGAAGAGGAATTTCACCTTTCAACATGACAATGACTTCAAGCATACATCCAAATCAACAAAAGAACGGCTTTACCAGAAGAAAATTAAAGTTTTGGAATGGTCCAGTCAGAGCCCAGACCTAAATCGAATGGAAAATCTGTGGGGTGACCTGAAGTGGGCTGTGCACAAGAGATGCCCTCGCAATCTGACAGATTTGGAGCACTTTTGCAAGGAAGAGTGGGCAAATATTGCCAAGTCAAGATGTGCCATGCAAGACTCCTACCCAAGAAGACTGAATGCTGTAATTAAATCAAAAGGTGCTTCAACAAACCATTAGTTTAAGGGTGTGCAACTTGCGCAAGCAGCTTATTGTACGCTTATTGTTTTTTATATTTTTTTTCCCCTAACAGATTTGCTTCTTTTTCAATTGAATTGTACAGGTTATAGGTCACATTAAAGGTGGGAAAAGTTTTGAAATGATTTATTGTGGTCTCGTTCTTTTTATATCACAAAAACCTGGCATTTTAACAGGGGTGTGTACACTTTTTATATCCACTGTATGTATATATATACGTGTGTATTAAAATTCACCAACAGTAGTTATCACCTTTTTTTTTTTTGCTGAATGATTTCAGTATTTCTCACATTGCTGTTTTACTGACAAGTTCTTAATGCAGTATTTACAGACAAAATGTGGTATTTTTAATATATTGTAAGTGTACTACTACCAATATTTTGCTACCGTTTTCTGTATTTCTGTTTCCTTCTTGTTACAACAGAAAATATTTCAGCTTTGTTTTATGTACATATCACCGTGCTCTTCCATTTTCTCATGGTTTTAAGTTTGGTAATTTTCAGGCTTTAGTTACTTGTGGTCTGTTTTACAGTCTCTTCCTCCTCTCGCTGCAGAAGCACAAATCTGAGAATTCTGCTGTATCATAACTTCTTTGTGGTTGCAGCAGGTTTTGAACTTTTTGGTTGTTGACTTAGAAACAGAAACAAACAAACCTATGTTACAGCTTTTATAAGCAAGCAAAAACACAAAAGTTCTCAGCTTGCTCAACAGTGCAGTGTGTCTTAATTGAAATTAAACTATTTTTCAAGCAGTACTTGTTTCTAATTGCTGTCTCACGCACTAGTAGCTTAGGTCAGATTTCAGAGCTAAGTATTTTATACATTTTCTTTCAGTAGAATATAATATCACTTATGAGTCTAATTTCTATCTTTTACATTTTTTTCTGTAAACTTTTGTGAGTCTTGGGTATTAAGTAGTTGTGATTCAGCAGTACCTACTACATGTGGCCATGAAGTTTTGTAATATGTTTCACTGGTGTGTGTGTATTTTAGGACTTTGTTCAAATAGTGTGGAAGCTGCTAAGAATGACTTTGTTGCTTCAAGAGTTCTGCTACAGTCCTTATTTGAATAATCTTTTAAATATGCCTGTTTTAAATAGCTTCCTTAAGAAGTTTTTTTTTTGTGTGCATATTATATTTATTCTTTTAAAAGGGATGGTTTATAGTAAATATGTAAAAGATACTTTTAAACTGGAGCAAGCTGACTAACTTCTTGTGCATGCAGCTGGATTTATGTTTTTGCATAGCACTAAGCCACCACCAGTAAGATGCTGACCTTGTAGAGTTTTCGGACCTCATGAATGCCTATACCTAAAAATGAAATGAGTGTGAAATTGATTCACAAATTAATACATCAGAAGAAAGCTACTAGGAACATTTACTGAAGAATAAAGCTTGGCTGCTTCCCCAGTTCAATAAATGTTTATAGTGCTTTAGTGTGCCTTATGTAGTTTGCTTTCTCGCTAAAGCGTCTCTTTTCCATTTAGCCACCTTCTGTCTTCTGAGTGCACATTTTTTTAAAATCCATTCCTTAAAATGTAGTTCTTAATGCAGTGTTTACAGAAAAAAGATGGTATTTTCATCTTCAATGTCTTTTTTTTTTCTTTGGGCATTCACATACTGTCTGTAAACTGCTTCCTTAAATAAGAAAACACCTTTTTATTTAATGAACATCTCTATAATGTTTTTTGGAGCATAAAAAGTTGTTGAAATTAAAACAGTACCTTTCTATTCAAGCGACGTCACGCTGCTGAACTATCTGAGACCTGGTGTAATATTCTAAAGTTGAAGGGTACCCATTCCTATTAAAACTGAATATAACAGTACCAGAAAGCAGCCATTTTGGTCTATCCAATATGTCTGCAGCTTTTATTTAACTTATGTATTGCTTAGGTCAACCACTATGATGTATGTATTTTTCCCCCAAAACACAATGTATAAACTGAGTCTGTCAGGCTTTGAGGGATTGGCATGCTCTTTTTTAACCCAGTAGTTTGGATATTAACTTGTCTGAAACATATTTCAGATATTCGTGTTTCACATATCCATGGACTTGAAGTGTGTGATTTTGAGTTTTCCCACAGTATCTAAACTTTGCAGCAACAGTTTGTTAGATTATGAGCTTTGCAGCTTCCTTTTCAACAATAATAACTGCCACCATATATACATATCTACAGGTAAAACTGCCACCATGTATACATATCTACTGGTAAGCCTGAGAAACACTTTGAAGATTTTATTACATCCATAGAAATAAAATGGGAGACCCCTTATTACTATAAGTTTTTCAGATATTTTCCTCCGTGCCTTTCTTCTCTTGGAAAACACGCACTCTCGTTATTGAAAGTAGTCGCCTTTTGTGTAGTCTCCTCTCTTACTTATTGCCGCACAAAGTGTTTCTGTTTACCTGTCCATACACGTATTTGTGCCTGGCAGACAAAATGACTATACAGTGCATAGATGTAAGCATTACAGACTGCATACTTCCTTAGGGTTTTGGAAGGTTTTATTTTTTTGTGTCCCACCCATTCATCCCTGATCAGCCCTCAACACCAACATCCCATCTTCACTTGTTGTTTGGACTATCCCTGATCCAACCCTTTGCCAGGTTAGGTGCAGGTAGAAGGAGGAAGAAGGTGCTGTTTAGGCTGCATATGATCCATTATATTGTAGGCTGCTGAGTCAGATTTTCTATTCTGTCAAGAATTGTGTGCATGTTTCCCATTCCTTGCCATCATGTTAACCTATTACTACAATACTCTGGTACTACCAGTAGGATGTGGCAGTATACCAGTAACTTCACAAACGTGCTGTAGTATCCTAGTAATATTAGGAGAAGGCTACAAGCCTCAATAAGAGGAGCATCCAATAATACCCTAGTAATGTCAGTAGTATGTGTGTCAGTACTCCAGTAATTTAATGAACATCTGTAGTATAACAGTAATCACATGAGCGGGCTGCAGTACGTAGGTAATAAGAGGAGTATACCACTTCATCGGAGTGATATCAGGTGGATTCTCAGTACCACAGTAATAGCTGAGACATGCTGCAGTACCACAGTAGTATCTGGAGTATCCTGAAGTGCAGCAGTAATACAAACGTTGCAGTACCCTGCAGTATGTGGAACATGCTGCAGGTGCCACAGTAATCTGTATTATCCTCTAGTACAGTAATATTGATTGCATTCTGTAGTACCCCATTAATATTTATAGAATGCAGCAGTGCTTTAGTTCTATCTGCAGCATGCTTCATTGCACCAATATTAAGTGGAACATGCTATAGTATACCAGTAATATCTGGAACATACTACAATACAGCATTAATATTTGGAACATGCGGAAATACCCAGTTTCTTATAGCGGTGGCATAGCTAGTTCCAAGTATCACACCCTTACCTCAATGCAAATGCTTGCTAATGCAAAACCTGCTACTCGAGCAGCTTTCGTGTTTTATTAGAGCAATACCTAAAGTTTTCCCTGATTTTTGGGCCTTTGTCTTTGGTTTTGTTCAGATTTCTTGTGATAAAAGTTTGAGAGGTATAATCTGCAACTCGCTGGACCTGTGAATGACTTTTGTGTTGGCTGTTACTGAATTAGCTGGTATTTGTATTGAATAGTTATAAATATAAATTCTAATCTGCTTTATTCATGATATGTGGCCCTTAAGCTTACTGTTAAAATCTATATTCTTCCTTTTGGTTGCCTGACTTCCTTTTTGCAACCTACAGATTGGTAAGTCAACCTGTCAATGACAGTTTGTCTCTGGCTGTTTGCACAGGAGAACAAGTACAGCTGTTAGAGAATGAGCGAAGTACAAAGTAGGATAATTAATTATAAGTCTGATGGAAATATTTTTTCAGAATCAAAAAATTAAACTGTGTAACAGAGTGCGGTGATTAGCTGATGTTGTGGTCTTATTTGACACAGGTTGTATTTATTTCTACCAGATACATAACATATTGCCTGTTATCCAGACTTTGTGATATATTCAGCCGTTGATGATCTTGTTTGCTGTAGAAGCTGGAAGAAAGAATATGGGGAACTGAACTGGAAAGATAGGTTAACCACAGAAAGTGATCACAAACTGGTATGACCTTTCATGCACATGAATATTACCTACATCATTTCTAGAACAGCCTAATTGAGCAGTTTTCAGTTTTGTAATGTAGCCTAGAAAATGTATAGGAATAGTGACAAGGAAATGGCTCTCTGGCTTCCATTTAACATTAAAATGTAAAAAATACCTTTCACTTGTCTATTTTGTACTTTGCAACTGTTTATCTTTCTGTTAAAAAGGGAAGAGACCTTCTTAGACTTAACTGAGAATGAGATGACATTTTTCAATATGTGGATGTGAACTGTTTTGTGCCCTTTCAGAAGCAAAACAGAATTACTGCAGCATACTTTATTCTTACCCATATTTCATCTATTATGAATGCTATACCTGGGGAAAAATATCCTGATGTCCTTCAAGGATGCATCTGCAGTCATAACATATGGGTTGTCCTGCCTCAGGCAGCCCTTCGGTCGGCTGGATTCCAAAGTCTGGGTCTGGCCTCGGCTGATGTCGCACTTTCCCCGACGTCAGAGCGTCTGGTGTATAAAAGCATCAGCCAACGCCATCTTCCTCAGTCTTTCTTGCCGCGCGGTGCCCGAAGCAGAAGCAGTTCGCAAGTGCTGGTCGGCCAGCTCCTTTGATTCAGCTACCGAAGACTTTGAAAAAGCTATGTACCCCATTGGGGACTCTTTCTTGCCTCAGCCGATGTCAGATAAAGTAAATAATTGTTTAACTTGTGGGAAACAAATACCTCATAAGGATTTCCACTCTTACTGTCTCCCTTGTTTAGGCCCAGACCACGACGTCTCAGCCTGCTCTGCCTGTGCTTCCTTCAACCGACGAACGCTTAGGCGTCGGTCGGAGTTTGCAGAGGAATATTTTGGGGCTAACTTTGCATATATAATGCCATCGGAGACTCCGACTTCACATGTAGTTAAAAAAAAACGGAAGGACAAGGAACGACCCTCACGGCCCGCGGTTTCGGCGGTAAAGTAGTCGGTTGTAAGGTTTCCGCAACAGGAAGCACCGAGGACTCTGTTTCAGCCGAGTCGGTTATTGAACTACCTACGGAAACCGGTGTCCAGGACACGTCCGACACCATTCCTTTAGACAAGTCCACCCCTGCACGTGGTGCAGCCAGACCCCCTGCATCCATGTCCATTAAGGCCTTCTCTAGGGCTAAAGCTGCCAAACTTGCCAAAGCTTTGCCTCCCAAGTCTACCTCTTAGAGGCCTTCCACCAGCACTCAAATTCTCAGCCTAGCAGAGGACCTTATCTCCTTAATTAGAGGTTCTCAACCTCACCCGGACAGGGGCTCTCTTCCACCTCCAGACAAAAGGCCCAGGGTTGAGCCCTCTGACCCCCACTCTTCAGATGAGTCTACGGATGAATCTGTGTTGTCAGAGCACCAGCAGGAGGCTTATTCGGCCTACGAGGATTCTGATGCTGAAGAATCTATCCCTTCGGCCTCCCCTCCTGAAGAGTTTTCTTTTGGTGAGACACTGCATTCTATGAGAGAGCATTTCCAATGGCAGGGCCAGGAATTTTCTGATTCCAGAAAAAGATTAAGGACCTTTTTACATTTACCTCAGCATAGGCCTTTGGCTATACCTCCTGTTTTGAATGTTATTGATGATGTGTACTCTGATGCTAGTACAGCCCCTGATTCTCTCCCTCCGGCTCCTGCCAAACCTGATAGGTACTACAGGGTTCCGGATTCTCATTTTCACCTGTACAAGGCCCACACTGCAGATCCAGAAACCATTTCACAGGGCCCTAAAGGGGTTGCAGCTGCCACTGCTAAAAATCCTTTACCTTCTGAAAGGGAATCTAGAGCTTTAGAGCGATGGGGAAAGAAAGTTTACACTTCTGCAACTCCTTCTATGAGGGCATTAAATTGTCAATTCCATATGATTCAGTACCAAGAGTATTTGTTAGATGAATTGTATAAGAAACTTTCCTCCTCTGAGCCCCTTGACCATAAATCTCTTCGGGATCTGGTACATAGCTCACAGCAGGTTAGCAACCATTTTCTGCAATGTGGCTATGATGCACTGGAAGCTTCATGTAGGTCAGCAATGACAGGAGCAGTTATACAAAGGCATGCCTGGTTGAAGGAACAATCTCTACCGGACCATGTTAAAGCTAAGCTCCTGGATGCTCCAATGGAAAAACAAAAATTATTTGGTTCCACGGCCCAGGAGGTCTTAAAGAAGTTTGAAGAAAAGGCAAAATCTGTGCAAACAGTCAAGGACTTTCTGCAGGTACAACCACCGAGATTCAGCAGAAATTGGCCTACTAAGAATTGGTCCTTTCCAGACTCAGACAGATCACAGAGAGGCAGGAACAGGCGTACCAGAGGTAGAGGGCAAGCTAGAGGCCACTACAGAGGCCGTCAGTGGCAGCCACCCAACCAGAGAGGTAGTGCAGGAACAGCAACAACAACTGCTACACCAGGACAAACACAATGACTTATTTTTGACTCCGCCAACCAGGGCTCAATTAGAAGCACCATTGGGCGGAAAGCTTTCTTTATTTTCAGAAAATTGGCATTACATTACAAGGGACTCATGGACACTGCAAATAATAGACAAAGGATACAGGTTCCATTTCCACACATTGCCAAAAAGAAAAGGAATGCCAGACCTGCCACCAAATCAGAGGGCGGAGGCTTTGAAGCAAATCACCAAATTACTACAAATGAAAGCCATAGAGAAGGTTCCTCTCTCAGAGCAAGGCCAAGGTTTTTATTCAAGGCTATTCCTTGTTCCAAGGAAAGAAAATCAATGGAGGCCTATTCTCGATCTGTCCGCACTGAACACTTACCTCATTGTGCCGAAATTCAAGATGCTGACCCTACAGCAGCTTCTTCCCATGCTGGGCAAGGAGTCTTGGCTGGTGACTCTAGATCTCAAGGAGGCATACCTGCATGTCCCCATTCGACAAAGTTGCAGAAGACACCTCAGATTTCTTGCAGGATCAGAGCATTATCAAATCTCAGCATTGCCCTTTGGCTTATCTACTGCGCCCAGAGTATTCACGAAATGCCTGGCATCAGTAATTGCACACTGCAGACTTCAGGGGATTCAAATCTACCCATATCTGGACGACTGCCTGATACAAGCGGACAGCAAGACAAAATTGTTAAAGGACTTGGACTATGCCATCCAGCTACTACAGGCCTTGGGATACACAGTCAACATCCAAAAATCAAGACTTGTGCCATCCCAAAGGATAACCTTTTTGGGTGCAGATCTGGATACAACCACCCAAATGGCCTTTCTCACAGAAGAAAAACAGAAACAACTACCAGATTACTTCAAGAATCTGACAAGACAAACTCAGCTAACTGCAAGGAAAATCCTGCAGGCCCTGGGTTTCATGGCATCCTGCATAATACTAATTCCACAAGTCAGGCTACATATGAGAAGATTGCAATGGTACTTAAGGAGTGTATGGACTCAGCACAGTCACAGCTTAGAAACTCTGATTCCAATCATACCTTGCCTTCAAAAGGAATTCCTGTGGTGGGCTCTAGCCTGCCAGACCAACAGAGGGTTGCCTTTCTTCAAACCAAAAGCAAACCAAACCATCACCACGGACGCTTCAGACCGAGGCTGGGGAGCACACATGGAGGACAAATGTATCCAAGGGCTATGGTCTCAAGGGCAGCTGCAAATGCACATAAACCAAAAGGAAATGCTGGCAGTGATACATGCAATCGAGGTGTTCAAGCCTTTCCTTCAACAAGGCCACCTGCTAATAAGGACAGACAACACCACAGTTATGTGGTACATAAACAAGCAAAGGGGCACGCACTCCTACCCTCTATGCAGACTGGCTATGAATCTATGGGATCTTTGTTTGAAACTCAATATACAACTACAGGCCCAGTTCGTGCCAGGGAAAGACAATACTCTGGCAGACAGCTTAAGCAGAACTACCATGGATGCACACGAATGGATGCTGCACCCAGACATCTTCTTACTCATAACACAGACATGGGGAAGGCCCGAGATAGATCTGTTCGCCTCACCCCACAATCAACTGAAAAATTTTTGCACAAGGACATACCATCCACAAGCATGGAAGGTGGACTCTCTCTCTTTCAGCTGGAAAGCCCGAAAAGTCTATGCTTTCCCACCAATCCCATTAATGTCCAAGGTTTTACTGAAGATCGGGGCAGAACAGCCAAAAGTGATTCTGATAGCTCCAGACTGGCCAAGGCAGCATTGGTACCCACTGTTGAAGAGCTTATCACAGACGAAACCGTGGCCTCTCCCATTATGGCCTCTTCTTCTGACGCAGAACAATTACAAGATCCTGCATCCCAACCTAAAGACCTTGCAGCTAACTGCCTGGAGAATACCATGACTCCTTCCCAGGACAGCTTATCCCAGAGGGTAAAGGACATTATTATGGAAGCTCGCCGCCCTTCCACTAGGAAGGCATACTCAGCAAAATGGAAAAGATTTCTCATTTGGAACACAACAAAAGGCCTTGATGTGACAGTGATGAACATGTCACATATACTGGAATACTTAGCAGAATTGTTCCACAATGGCCTGTCTTATTCTTCCATTAAAATACATGCCTCAGCAATTTCAGCAGAATACAATGTAAATCCTCCTGTCTTTTCACATCCTCTCTTAAGACAATTTCTCAAGAGGAATCAAAAACATCAATCCTCCAAGGAGATCACTTTTACCTACTTGGGACCTTAACTTTGTGCTGGAAAAACTAACTCTTCCTCCATTTGAACCAGAAGCATCGGCAGATCCACAGTTTCTATCCTGGAAAACTGCATTCCTTCTGGCCATAACTTCAGCAAGAAGAGTATCTGAGTTACAAGCTTTAATGGCAGTCCAGCCATTTCTTATTTTTTATCAGGACAGAGTTTCATTAAGAACCAACCCAACTTTTATACCAAAGGTGGTATCTAGAGTATCCTTGAACCAAGCAATTCATTTGCCTACATTCTTCCCAAATCCACAAAATAAAGGGGAGAAACTTCTACACACTCTGGATATCCACAGACAATTACGCTACTATTTGGACAGAACTAAAAGTTACAGAAAGACTGACCAACTGTTTGTAGCATATGCTGCTGGGACACAAGGAAAAGCAATTTCCAAACAGACAATCTCAAAATGGATAGGAAATTGCATTCGCTTTTGCTACTCCTTTCATGGAAAGACTGTTCCTGTGAATATTAGGCCTCATTCCACGAGAGCCACAGCCACCACTACAGCCTTCCTAAGAGGGGTGGCTACCAAGGACATTTTAGAAGCTGCTACATGGAGCTCCGTGCATACTTTTGCCAAGCATTACAATTTACCCTTATACTCCAGATCCAGAGCAAGTTTTGCTACTGCAGTCTTGCAGGGTCTCTTAACTACACCATCATTTTCTTAGTACCTCCACCCCCAGATTGGCTATGGTATTCTACCCATATGTTATGACTGCAGATGCATCCTTGAAGGACATAGTACAGTTTTGTACCTACCATAAATGTAGATGTCCGATAGGTATGCATCTGCAGTCAGGTTTACCCTCCCTCCTTCCCCTCTGTGGTATTCCTAGGGTGCTTACCCCTTCATTAGCTAGCTGGGGGAATTTGTTATGGTGTATTTGTTTGTATATATGTATATATATGTATATATTTTTGCATTATGTTTGCAATTTTTTGGCATTTTATCCAAATTTAGCCTTCATAGAGGGCACCTGGCATCTGGGGCAAGAAAAACTGAGGAAGATGGCGTCGGCTGATGCTTTTATACCCCAGACGCTCTGACGTCGGGGAAAGTGCGACATCAGCCGAGGCCAGACCCAGACTTTGGAATCCGGCCGACCGAAGGGCTGCCTGAGGCAGGACAACCCATATGTTATGACTGCAGATGCATACCTATCGGACATCTACATTTATGGTAGGTACAAAACTGTACTTTTCATAACCTGCTTATTTTCACTACATTTACATTCATCTGGAGAGAAGCACTTCTGTTCAAACAGCTGTTTATTTTACTGAGGACTTGACGTGCTTGTAATAGAACCAGTGCAGTTAGTGTAATGTCACCTTGATGAATGGCAAGTAGCTGAACTGTGCTCAGTACTGGAGATATCTACACAAATGTCATGTAGTGACATTTGTTAGCAATGTGTTGGATGCCTTTGGGTGTGTTTTCAGAGCCAGTAACTGTAAGGAAATAGGTTTTGCTTCTAAATTTGCCTTTATCAACATAATGTTCTCTCCAAAGGTAGCACAGTGTTGTCAAGGTACGTTTGAGTTGAAGATTTATTTCTCTCCCTTATGTTTTTATTTTTCCTTCTAATTTAATACTTTTGTTTTACTTGCAAGAAAAGGTTATACTTCAGTTTCTCTCACCAGACCACCACCATAATACTAAATTCAACCACACAAAACTCCCGATTGCATAAATAAGGTTTAAATAAATGAGAGACAAAGTTCTGATTGCCTCCTTCCAACAAAATAAACTCAAAAGTCACTGCATCTTGAAGTTGTTAGACACAGCTGCAAGAAACTCCTTCATTCATTGTTTTTTCTTGTGCTGCTTGTCATGTCTTTGAAGATGACTTTTTTGCTTCGCCATCTGCAGGTGTCAGAGCCTGCTGTCACAGTTTTTCCAAGGTTAATTTATCATTTTGTTAGACTCCCTTCAGTACAGCAGTGTCAGCCAAGGATGTTGTGGTTTACACCACTTTTTAAACTAGTTTTTCTAATGATTGTAGCATTGAGTCCAGGCTTACCATTTTATTGTAATTACTGTTTGATGTAATTGTTAGATTTATTACAGCTAGTTTTACTGTACTCAGAACTGACATTGACAAATTTTGTGTGTGACTGATCCTTTGACTAAGTTTGAAGTATTTAATTTCTAGCAGTATATCTGCTTCTGTTTCAGTGAGCTACATTTATGCTTTGTCTTGAAAGGTATATCTTGTTAACTTATTTAATCATGAATTTGTTTTTAAAAAACATTAAAAAATATGTATGGTACATAGTCACTTGGTTATCAGATGCACTTTAATGCAAAGCAGTACAATCTGTTTCAAAATCTTACTACATCCCTTGACTCGCTGGTTGGGCCTTGAGTAAGTTTTTTGACACACTCGCTCGTCCCTGAGATGTCCTAATAAAACTGGTGCTTTATGATCATTGGAACCATCCTGACATCCCACCAAACAGGAGATACTTATTCATTAAAGGCATAATATGTTATGCAGTGTGCTGGTATTACAGTACATCATGGATAGGTTATGGAGCGGTACAGAGGCCAAGAGCTTTTGGCACCCAGGGAGTGCATTTATCCATAGGAACATATTAGCATTGAAGAGTATATATTCCAGTTGGTGAAAGTAACACATGATTAATATAAAGAGCTGGCAATTTACAACACAATAGCTCATATTAGTATCTTACGTTACTTACCCTTCTTAGGCATCCATTTCAGCAGGAAAAAAAGGTAAGATGAAACCAGTCTGCAGAAGGGTGAGATACTGCGACTTTGACAGGTTGTAGGTTCATAGGTGTTTACTAGGCTAACGACCACAAGGGCCTGTTTAAGCCTAGCCATGCATCCCAAATCTCTGACAAGTTCTGGTACCCTTGGTAAGTGTAAGCAGGGACTTGGGAATTGAAACATTTACAAGCAGAGGCCTGGGAGATGAACTATTTACAGCTTGCCTGTGTCCATTAGAGACATAGGTGCCAAGCCAGGGATGAATTTCCTGTTCCCTATCCAGTTGTCAAAGTTGCACTTGAATTAGGTTAGGGAGGAACTCTGATTCACATGGATGGGGAGTGTGTTCCAGAGACTGGGTAGTCTCTGGGATGCATGCCTGTCTCTCCAGCAGGATCTGTTTATATCACAGGCAAGGTTTAAGTCTTTAGAATGGGTAATTCTGGTGCTGTGCTATTTATTTTCCTTATATGCAGGAGGTCCATCAGAGTGGGGTCTGACATTGCCCTGTATGCGAGGCATAGATCTCCCCTCAACAGCCTGTAGAAGACAGAATACAGGGATAGGGACTTGAGGCAGTCTGCAGAGGACATTTTACTTGCACCCTGTATTCTTTAAGTGAGAAACCTTTGTGAACATCCTGTTTGTTGGATATGCCTGGTTAGGTACACACCAAAGGGGGGCATTGTACTCGGTGATAGGTCTGATGAATGCTGGGTACAGTGGAATAAAGACTACCTTAGACCTAGATGCCATACCTTTGTTTATAAGTTGTGCAACATAAAATGATTTCCTCACTACTGTAGACATGTGATGGTCAAAGGCTAGACTATTGTCTGTGTGTCGCCAAGTCCCTGACTGCTGGGTCAACTCTTAGGGGGTGCATTGTCAATATGATAAGTTACCAGGGGTGGATGACTTCCTTAAGGATACTGTTATGCATTTCTTGGCATTTAGTATTATTATATGGCTCTGACACCAGCTGTTCGTGTCAGCCCTTCTTGGAAAACATTTGCGTCAGTGTGAGATTCAATGACAGTGCCTAATTTGTAATCATCTGCAAATGTAGTCAACCAGAGACCATTGACAATGGCCTTGACTTCAGAGAGGTAAATACCAAAAAGGAGTGGTCCAAGGACTGAACCCTGAGGGATTCAACTTGTCACTAGCCTCTTTGTAGAGGTGGATTCCCTAATTTTAACTTCCTGGGTCCTGTCTGTGAGCCAATTAGCTATCCACCGGGAGACATACGGGTTTGTACCTAACCTTTTGAGTTTGTCAACAATGACCGAGTGAGTATTGTGTCAAATGCTTTGGCCAGGTCAAGGTAAGCATTGTGAACCATTTTGCCCTCATCCATTGCTTTGGTGACCTTTTCAAAGAAGTCCAGGTTGAGTAGGCATGACCTGCCGTCATTTAAACCAAACTGGGTCTGGGCAAGTTTCTGGAAGTTTACTGTATAATTATTGATCATTTCTATCATAATTCATCCCATGGATTTGCATATAAGACTAGTGACACGTATGGGTCTGTAGAAGGCCCACCTTGTGCAGAGGGATGACTGTTGCTGTTCTCCATTCCTGAGGCACGAAGCCTGTTTGGAGGCTACAGTTAAGTAGCAGTTCTAGAGGACCTGATAGGTCATGTTTCATGCTATTTAGAAGGCATCCTGGAATATTGTCTGGGCCCATTGATCCAGTGTTGGTGTTAGAGAGAACATTAAGGAGCTGTTCCCTAGCGATAGCAGGGGCAGTTAAATTTGATGGTATTTTCTGAGGGAAGGCTGAGAGGGAGAGAGGCGTACAGTTGGAGCTGAATTTGTCAACCAGTAAGTTGAGTATACGTGCCTCCATTTACGAATGAGCTCTGCACATAATTCTGTATTGCCTTTGAGGTTGCCGACATGGCTAAAGAATGCCTTGTGGTTGTCCTTTTCTTGGGAGGCCAAATTCACCTCAGATTTTAGCTTTGGTAGACTTTTTGTCCTCTGAGTTGGTTAATTTGATGAGTGTTTTTATCCTGCTGTGCATTGCACCTCCTAGTTTTTGCCATGATTTTCTTCCTTCTGTTGTACATCCTATTGATTTTTTTGTGATTCCACCAGGGTGGCTTGTTTTTGCGTTAGTTCTGTACTTTATGGTGGGTACAGCTGCCTCTATGCAGGTGTTAACATGGTTGTATAGGGTTTCTGTGAACAGTTCTGCATAGGTTCTCCGGGGTTTATGGGGCCTTCAGTTTTTGCCAGACTATCACTTAATAGCAGGCAGTTAGCCCCAGGGTTACCTGGGGGTCCAGATTTTATTTTTACTTCAGAGGAGACCATTTTGTTGTCTGACCTTACCAGGGAATGTATTACAGTACCAGGTGTGCAACACTCTCCCATATCAGCGAGGACCAGACCTAGTATGGTTGCACCCCTGGTTGGTGTATTAACAATCTGGTCCAGGGAGTTTGTGTTTACAAAATCCAGGAATTTCTGTGCATGTATGTTTGGTATCATATAGGAATCCCAGTTACTAGTGAGGTAATTAGTCACACATGAATATCGTATTTAGTTGGATGGTGAGTGTCTCTAATAAGTTTAAATACATGGTATGGGTTTCCAGGATCATAGAAGGGACCTATAGCTTGCAAGCAAGTGGTACTGGATTTTGCCTATGGTAATTTGAACATGGAATAGCTCAATTACATTGTCCTGTTTGACCAGCCTTTCTGTATATTTATTTTTGATGTAAATCAAGACGTGTCCACCTTTAGTCCTTCTCTGTGTAGTAGCTGGGCTAAATGTATGGATAGCATTTTAACCTTGCACTGTCTGTGTGCTGTCTGCTGCTTTAAAGTGCGTCTCAGTGACCACACAGACAGCAGCATTCTCTAGGGTGAATAGAGCTGTTGAGCAGTTATACCTTTAGATTTTCTTTGTTTTAACTCGCTATGTTGGAAGTACTTTCAGTTTGACATTGCCTAAAAAAGGCACTATGGGTGAAGACAATGTTTTAGCTAATGTTCAAAAGCCTAGAGGGGGGAGATGCAGACCATCCCTGGCAAAGCAGCATGGTTTGTTGACCATCACCTTCCATGCTGACAAATATTGCACACCGTTAGAATGACACCAGAAGCTAAGCCAGTTATTAGCCGTTAATCTTTTGTTTGTATTGTAGCATCATCCTTGGAGAAGGTAAAATGCTGCTCAGTGCTAGGCTCATACCAGCCTAGGACAATATTCAAGAGCTCCATGATGTCTCTCTTCATGTAGTCTAGGGAGATATGTCTCAGGTCATTTAAACCCACATGGAGTATGACAAAATCATACTGGTACTTGTGGTCTAATCACCTGAGTGCGTGTGTAATGTGTCGGATCCTAGCCCCTGATAAGCAACTGACCGTGACTTTCTCCTTACTCTGCTTGTTGAGAGGGACATCAGTGTGTCTCACGATGGAGTCTCCAATGAACAGAATGTTGGATTGTGTGGTGGCTTGCCTTGTGTGCTTAGAAGTTGAGGCTCCATGAGATGTGACTGTATGTGTTGATGTGGGTGTTGTATTGAGTGTATTTGGGGCTGCTGTGGGTATTTGCTATGTGTACTTTGTCTGTGAGGCCTTTGGGGTTTAGGAAGGTTACTAAATGCCTCAGCATATGTGGGTCTATATGTCTGTTTTGAATTGTGTGTGATGGGTGCAGCATGTGTATTACTGACAACCTTATTGACATCAGGAGTCATTTTATGTGAGAGCTTTGCCTCCAGTGATAGTGTAAATGCATCTCTCACATACCATACCATATCAGTTTGTTTGCGAATTAACTGGTTACCCTTATCCACCAAGCTGGTAGTGGAAATAGTAAGAAAGTTCATCTCCATGGCCACAGACCCTTTGTATTGATTAGACAGTTGGAGTGAGAACATAAAGCAATGTCAGGAGTATCCTGTTTGCAACTCTGGGGGCAATGCTTGTCACTGCAAACTAGTTGTCCTTTGTGCAACTAGGTATTGGTGAAATTTCATTTGTGCTTTACAGGAAAAATGTCACCCAAGATGCCTGTCAATACAGGGCACTGCCAAACACTTGAGGGGAAACTAATAAGTAGACCCTGAAAATTTAAGGATGACGTATTTAGATAGATATTGCAAAGTTAGAAACAAATTAAGCAGTACTTACTGAAAACAAAGAATTAGCTTGTCAAGAATGATGAAAATGTGGGAATTGTCTGAATGGCTACTGCCTGGCTACTACTAGTGCTGGTCTCACCACAGCTTCACTCTGCTGGTATACAGTGCTCCTTTGCTTCATCTCTCACCAGAAGCAAAACATTAGCACCAATCCTAAGAGGAGAAGCAGGCCACAGCCTGTTTGGAGATCCACAATCTTGTCTCAAATGATGCGAGTGTCTGTAGGCTTGTTGTAGCCTTTTCCTGGAAGATGCCTTGTATAGCAACCAGACCAATCAGGACCTTAAGCACAGACACTCTCTGCCCAACCAGAAACAGTCAGGAATCAATGCACTCTGCTCCTTCTCTCACTAGGAGCAGAATACAAGCACAAATTCCAAGCTGTCACCTATGAAGAATTTATTAGGCTTTCTGGTGACAAACAGTCTCCAGAAAATAATGTCCCTGTGCTCCCTGTCACCAGGAGAAAACAAAAGCCCTAAATCCAAGATGACTACTGAGAGACAGAAACTCCAATAATTGGTGGTAAAATAAGACTGAAAAAGATGGTTAATATCCTAAGTACTGCAGTGTGCATTAAGCAGTTAGATATGAAAGAGGGGGTAATTTAAGCTTAGCTGTCTAAATGGAGAGACACTAATTTTAAAAGAGAAAGCTAGATTGAAAGGAGGTGGGCACTTTGCATTCTGATTCTATGTAATACATTGGGATGGCCAATAAACTGAAATAGTTGAAGGGGAGTGATTTGATTGATCACAACAGCCAAAGAAAGGGGAGAGAGAATGAGATATGTGGTCAAATTAACATAAGACACTGGCAACTAGAAAGATATTTGAGTTTAAGAACACAGCAGCACCAGGGTGGGTGGTAAAGATTTCTGTGTGACTCACAAGAGACACAGCTGTGGTCTCTTCCCTAGTTTTAATATGCAATTAAAAGCAGAATACAAGTAAAACATAGTGTAAAGAAAACAAATCGCAGCATACAAAATAGAAGGCAATAAAATAATGCAAAATTACCTTTCCCTCACAGCAAGCTCTAGGTGAGCTTTTAGAAAGTGGTTAAAAATCAGGACTCATGAGCTGAAATAGCATACATTGAGTTAAAATCCATTTCCAAACGTTGTTATATAAAAACTTTAACATATAAGCATGCCTTGAGCTTCACTGCTGTACCGTGATTGTACATCAGTCTGTAGGGTTCAGTAAATATTGCAAAAACATTTGTAGACCTTGCCATTAACTGTAGGGGGGGGGGGTAGAGTCAGCTAACTGCTGGATGCAGGGGTTCATAAATGTTGGATCACTGAGTGCAGCCTTATCTGATTCTGCAGAAGCTGTTTATAATCACTGCTTCCCCTAGTATGTACTCATGATTCAGAAAAAAAAATTTCAACAGATGTTCTTCATCTCACATTCCTGCAGTCCTTGCATATGGGGTGGTCCGCTGTCCTCGGTCGGCCCGAATGCCGAAGTGTGGGGCTGACGTCGGTCGGGGCGCTTGGAGCTGGCATCGGGACGTCAGGGTGCAGAGGCGCATGACCGACGTCATTTCCCCAGTCTTTTTTGCCGCGTGGTCCGATGCAGAAGCAGCGTTGCAAGTGCCGTTCGGCGTTCTGAAATTTTTCGAATTCGGAGTTTCAGACCGAATCCAAGTTGGCTAAGTACCCCGTTGGGGATTATTTTGTTTTTTTCTTGCCTCAGTGTTTTACCGGATGTCAGAAAAAGTGAATAACTGTATTTCTTGTGGGAAACAGATACCGCATAGGGATTATCATTCTTTGTGTATTCCTTGTTTGGGGCCTGAGCACGACGTTGTTGGGTGTCGCTTTTGTGCTAGGTTCAATAAACGCACTATTAAGCGAAGGTTGGATTGTGCTAGGCTGGTCTTTGGGAAGCGGTGCAATTATAATATGCCGTCGGATTCTCCGGCGCCCGCTTCTGCGAAGAAGCGCAAAGACAAAACAGTTAAACCCAGGCAAGATGAGTCGTCCGTTCCGGACACCGGTTCTTTAGAGGCTTCAGTGGAACCGGTGGTTCCGACGGAGACTTCTCTGGAGTCTCAGGGGGAGACTTTGATTTTGCAGGAGGTGGTCTCTCAGGAGGCAGGTCAGGCTGAAGGGGCTTCCCAAGTTACTGTTCTCCCCTCCCTTCCTAGGGTGGTTAGGCCTTCTTCTGTTTCCAAGGCTTCTCCCAGAGGCAGGCCAGTTTCAGCTTCTGTTGGTGTCACTCCTAGTTCAGCAGGGTCTGTGCCTAAGAAGCACATGCTTAAAATGGCAGAAGATTTAATTACTCTGATTAGAGGTTCTATGCCCCCTCCTGATAAGAGGCCTAGGGTGGAGCCAGAGTTGGGAAGTTTTGAGCAGGCTTCGGATATTTCAGAGTCTTCAGCTGAAGACTTGCAGGAGTATTCTCCTTATTCTGATTCTGATGCAGATGATTCCACTCCTTCTGCTTCTCCTCCAGAGGATTTTTCTTTTTCAGAGACACTTCATTCTATGAGGGAACATTTTAAGTGGGAAGGTCAGGACTTCTCTGATTCTAGGAAAAGGCTTCGGGAGTTTTTGCTGTTACCCCAACATAGGCCCTTGGCTATACCCCCTGTTCTGGATGTTGTGGAAGATGTGTTTGCAGAGGCTTCACTTAATCCTGATTCTCTGCCTCCTGCTCCTGTTAAACCGGATAGGTATTACAGGGTGCCTGAGGCTCATAAATATCTTTATAAGAGTCCTAGGGCGGACCCAGAAACTATTAGCCAGGGACCTAAGGGTGTCAAGGCCTCTGTTGTAAAAAATCCGGTTCCTCTAGATAAAGAAGCCAGAGCTTTGGATAGATGGGGAAAGAAGGTCTATACATCTTCTACCTTAGCTATGAGGGCTTTGAATTGCCAGTTTCATATGTTGAAATATCAAAACTTTCTTCTTTCTCAATTGAAGTCTAAGGTGGATGCTCTGGCAGAAGGCATTGAGTGTAAAGAGTTGCAAGATTTGGTGCATGTCTCTGAACAAGTGGGTAAGCATTCATTACAGTGTGGTTTTGATGCTGTGCAGGCCTCGTCTAGGGTGGCTGCCACTGGCTCAGTTCTTCGCAGGCACGCCTGGTTAAAGGATCAGAATTTATCTGACCATGTTAAGACAAGGATTTTGGATGCTCCTTTGCAGTCTGATGTGTTGTTTGGTTCACCTGTGGAGTCAGTCTTGAAGAAAATGGAAGACAAGGCTAAGTCTATGCAGGCTGTTAAAGATTTTTTGCAAGTTCAACCTCCGAAGTTTAGTAGGAATTGGCCTGCTAAGGGGTGGACGTATCCTTCTTATGATTCTCAGTCTAGGGGTAGATCTAGACGTGGTAGGGGCAGAGCTCAGAGTTCTTTCAGGCCTAGAACAGGAGTTCACCTGCACAATCTTCGGGGAGGGCAGGGGCCAGTCCTTTCGTAAACAGGCCCAATGACCTACTTTTCAGCTGCCAGATCCTTCTTGCCTGGCAGCACCTTTGGGAGGAAGGTTAGCACTCTTCAAGGAAAATTGGATGTTGATTACCCAAGACAAATGGGTATTGGATATCATACACCAGGGTTACAAGTTTTATTTCCATACCTTGCCTCCTTTCAAAGGCATGCCGGACATTCCTCCTCAGCAAAGACTAGAGGCTCGCAAACAAATTTCTCTACTACTTCAAATAGGGGCCATACAAACGGTTCCTCTGCCAGAAGTGGGCCTCGGATTTTATTCTCGCCTGTTTCTAGTACCAAAGAAAGGAAACACGTGGAGACCAATTTTGGATTTATCCATCCTCAACACATATCTGGACATTCCCAAGTTCAAAATGTTAACGTTACAACAGCTTTTACCTCTGCTGGGCAAAGATCACTGGATGGTGACTCTGGATCTCAAAGAGGCTTACCTTCATGTTCCTATCAGGCCCAGTTGCAGGAAGTATCTGCGTTTTCGGGCTGGGACTTCACATTATCAGTTCTCTGCATTGCCCTTTGGCTTATCTACTGCGCCCAGAGTGTTCACGAAGGTTCTGGCTCCAGTGGTAGCTTTCTTCAGGCTAAGAGGAATACAGATCTATCCTTATTTGGACGATTGCCTGATACTGGCCCAAGAAAAGGACGAACTTCTTCATCATTTACAGTATGTGATGGCAGTGTTAAGATGCCTGGGGTATTCTGTGAACGAAATAAAGTCCAGTCTAGTACCCTCTCAGGACATGTGCTTTCTGGGTGTGAGACTGAATACAGCATCCCAGATGGCCTTTTTGACCCCGGACAAACAAAAGAATCTTTCTCTTTACTTCCACCAGTTGTCTCATCAGTCCAGGCTGACTGCAAGGACAGTCCTTCAAGCCTTGGGGTTCATGGCATCTTGTATTCTGGTACTTCCCAATGCCAAACTGCATATGAGGAAGCTACAATGGTATCTCAAGAATGTTTGGACACAGCACTGCCAAGATTTGGACACTGTCATTCAAATAATACCTTGCATTCAAAAGGAATTTTTGTGGTGGGCTCAGGAATGTCACCTAAACAAGGGACTCTCTGTGACCCGGCCAGAGGCGAGTCAGATTTTAACGACAGATGCCTCAGACAAAACTTGGGGAGCTCATCTAAATGGAAAATGGATACAAGACACGTGGTCTGCCAGACTTCAACATCTACATATCAACTTGAAGGAGATGTTAGCAGTCCAATTTGCATTGATGGCTTTCAAGGATTTACTTCTTCCAGGGCAGGTGTTGATTCAAACAGACAACACAACTGTCATGTGGTACATCAACAAGCAAGGGGGAACACATTCTTATCCTCTATGCAGACAAGCAATGATTTTGTGGGAGACTGCTCTCAGTTTACAGCTAAATCTTCAGGCAAGGTTTCTGCCAGGAGCACAGAACTCCTTAGCAGATGTGTTAAGCAGACAAATTATGGATCCCCACGAGTGGAAATTGGATCCTCATGTATTCCAGAGGTTGACAGTGTTATGGGGAACTCCAGACATAGATCTGTTCGCTTCTCCACTAAATTACCAGCTGCCAAAGTTTTGCACAAAAAGGTTTCATCCCTCAGCTTGGAAAGTGGATGCTCTCTCATTCATTTGGAGCAATCTTCACGTGTATGCCTTTCCACCTCTGCCTCTCCTCCCAAAGGTACTGCTGAAGGTCAGACAGGACAAGCCAAACATGATTTTAATAGCTCCAGATTGGCCTCGACAGCACTGGTACCCATTACTGAGAAGTCTGGTACAGGAGCCTCCATGGCCTTTGCCTTCGATTCCTCACCTGCTGTCTCAGGAGAACGGTCATTTACTCAATGTCAAACATCATTCTCTACATCTGACAGCCTGGCATATTCTGGTTTAAACCCTGGAGGGTCTCAGCTTCCACAACAAGTTTTGAATGTTATTTTGGAGGCCAGAAGGCCTAGTACAAGGAAAGTTTACGCAGATAAATGGAGGAGATTTTTATTTTGGAGTACAGCAAAGGACTTTGATGTTTCTAAACCTAATTTAAGTGTGGCGCTTCAATACCTTACTGAGTTATTGGACAAAGGTTTGTCCTTCTCCTCTATAAAGGTTCATGCTGCAGCAATCTCTGCTCACTATGACTGTGACCCACCATTATTTTCTCAGCCTTTGTTTAAGCAATTCCTTAGAGGGGCAAAGAATATAAGACCCCACGTAGAGCTCCTACTCCTGCTTGGGATCTCAATTTTGTGTTGGAGAAACTCACTCTACAACCTTTTGAGCCTGCAGCATCGGCAGAGTTGAAATATTTATCTTGGAAGACTGCTTTTTTGTTGGCCATTACCTCTGCGAGAAGGGTTTCTGAATTACAGGCCCTTATGGCAGTTGAGCCTTTCTTAATTTTCCACAAGGATAGGGTGTCTTTGCGTACTAACCCTTCTTTTATGCCTAAAGTGGTTTCTAGTGTGGCTTTAAACCAAACTATTAATTTGCCTACTTTTTATGCAAACCCCCAAAATAAAGGGGAAAAGATTTTGCACACTTTGGATATACACAGACAGTTGTGATATTATTTAAGCAGAACTAAAGGGTTCAGGCAGTCTCAGCAGTTGTTTGTTTCTTTTGCTTTGGGTTCTCAGGGCAAACCTGTTTCAAAACAAACTATTTCTAAGTGGATTGGTTTTTGTATTGCTTTCTGTTATTCCCATCATGGTAAGGAGATTCCAGCTGGGATTAGGCCTCATTCCACTAGGGCTACTGCCACTTCTACAGCTTTTTAAGGGGTGGCTACTAAAGATATTTTGGAAGCAGCTACTTGGAGTTCAGTGCATACTTTCTCTAAGCATTACCACCTTCCACTTTACTCTAAATCTAGGGCTGGATTTGCAACTGCAATTTTACAAGGCATGTTGGCAGCTCCTAATGCTTTATAGTTTTGCCATCCTCCCTTACCTCTGCTTTGGGATTCTACCCATATGTAAGGACTGCAGCAATGTGAGATGAAGAACATAGTACAGTTTTGTACCTACCATACATGGAGATGTTCAAGATCCACATTGCTGCAGTCCAATTACCCTCCCTCCTTCCCTCTGTTGTTGAAGGTGGTGGTGTGGTTTGTGTTGTACATATTGTAAATATGGTTAGTGCACGGGTGGTTGGTTGGGTTTTGCTGGTTTTTGGCTTTGGCCTGTCTTGTTAGGGCCTTCTGACATCTGGGGCAAGAAAAGACTGAGGAAATGACGTCGGTCATGCGCTTTTGTACCCTGACGTCCTGATGTCAGTTTTAAGCGCCTTGACCGACGTCAGCCTTATACTTTGGTATTCGGGCCGACCGAGGACAGCGGACTACCCCATATGTAAGGACTGCAGCAATGTGGATCTTCGAACATCTACATTTATGGTAGGTACAAAACTGTACTTTCTGAGCCTCAAGATGGGTAGCCCTGTGGCTTGGAATACTATAACAAAATGCCAGGTATGTCAGTGCTACTGCTAATCTAACATATACTTGTCAGTCTACAAAGTGTGTAAATTATTGTATGCATACCCAGCAGTTCACAAGTCATGATAGCAGCTCCACCACCATCCCTTAACATCACGTAAGCAGTAATGCCCTCCAAAGTGTGTGTTAATATATAATTAATGCCCATCCAGAAGTGTTATGAGGGCTGATACTGCAGGCGGAGGGCATCTACAACCCTAGAGGGGCATTAATTACACATTAACATACACTCTGGAGGGCATTATTGTGATTAGAACACGGGCTGCCTGTAAAATTGTTGTTTTACTTATTTTTTTTTTAAATTCTGTGTTTTGAGATATTGATGTAAAATAGTTCCTCTGCCTAATATTTCAAACTTTCTGTAGTGAATGTTAATGGCATTAGAGGAAGCATTTTACATAAAAAAAAAAAAAAATATATATATATATATATATATATATATATATATATATAAAATATAGTCATCATCATCTTCTTTCAGCTGTTCCTGTTAGGGGTCGCCACAGCGGATCTTCTGCTTCCATTTCTTCCTGTCCTGTGCATCATGCTGTTTCACACCAACCGCCTGCATGTCCTCTCTCCCCACATCCATAAACCTTATCTTAGGCCTTCCTCTTTTCCTCTTACCTGGCAGCTCCATCCTTAGCATCCTTTTCCCAGTATACCCAGCATCCCTCCTCAGCACATGTCCAAACCAATGCAATCTCGCTTCTCTTGCTTTGTCTCCAAACTGTCCAACCTGAGTGGACCCTCAAATATACTGATTCCTAATCCTGGCCATCCTAGTCACACCCAGTGCAAATCTTAACATCTTTAACTCTGCCACATCCAGCTCTGACTCCTGCCTTTTCGTCAATGCCACCGTCTCCAGCCCATATAACATAGCTGGTCTCACTACCCTCTTGTAGACTTTCCCTTTCACTCTTACTGGTACCCATCTTTCACAAATCACTCCTGACACTCTTCTCCACTCATTCCACCCTGCCTGTACTCTCTTCTTCACCTCTCTTCCGCACTCACCATTACTCTGAACTGTTAATCCCAAGTGCATAAAGTCATCCACCTTTACCAACTCTACTCCCTGCATCCTCACCATTCCTCTACCCTCCCTCACATTTACACACATATATTCTGTTTTAGCCCTGCTGACCTTCATTCCTCTCCTCTCTAAACCATATCTCCACCTCTCCAGGGTCTCCTCAATCTGGTCCCTACTCTCACTACATATCACAATGTCTGATCTCATCTGTCAATCTGTCCATCACTACTGCAAATAAGAAAGGGCTCAGAGCTGATCCTTGATGTAATCCCACCTCCACCTTAAACGTATTTGTCACTCCCACCGCAGTCCTCACCAATGTCACACCACCCTCGTACATATCCTGTACCACTCTTACATACTTCTCTGCCACTCCCAACTTCCTCATACAATACCACAACTCCTCTCTAGGCACCCTGTCATATGCTTTTTCCAAGTCCACAAAGACACAATGCAACTCCCTCTGACCTTCTCTGTATTTCTCCAACAACACTCTCAGAGCAAATATTGCATCTGTAGTGCTCTTTCCTGGCATGAAACCATACTGCTGGTCACTAATCATCACCTCCTTTCTTAACCTAGCTTCCACTACTCTTTCCCATAACTTCAAGCTGTGACTGATCAATTTTATCCCTCTGTAGTTACTGCAGCTCTGCACATCACCCTTATTCTTAAAGATAGGTACCAAAACACTTTTTCTCCACTCCTCAGGCATCCTCTGACTTTCCAAAATTTCATTAAACAAAAAATTCCACTGCCATTTCACCTAAGCACCTCCATGCTTCCACTGGTATGTCATCTGGGCCAACAGCCTTTCCATTCTTCATCCTCTTCATAGCTGAACTTACTTCCTCCTTGCTAATCTGTTTCACTTCCTGATTCACTATCCCCACATCATCCAACCTTCTTTCTCTCTCATTCTCTTCATTCATCAGCCCTTCAAAGTACTCTTTCCATCTACTCAACACACTCTCCTCACTTGTGAGCACGTTTCCCTCACTATCCTTTATCACCCTTACCTGCTGCACATCTTTCCCAGCCCTGTCCCTCTGTCTAGCCAATTGATACAGGTCCTTTTCTCCCTCTTTAGTGTCCAATCTCTCATACAACTCTCCATATGCCTTATCCTTAGCCTTTGCCACCTCTCTCTTTGCCATGCGTCTCATCTCCTTATACTCATGTCTACTTTCATATATATAATATAGTACTTAAACAAAATAAGTAAAACAATTTTACAGAGAGCCCATTCTGTCTCTCTCTCATACACAGTCTGTAATGCTTTCACACTCGCACTCAGTCACACAAGCCTAACCTTTTAGCACAGAAAATCTGGACAAAGCCAAAACTAATGGGGGACAAGGCCCCCAAAAGACATTTAAATACTGCACTTATAAACTTGGAAAGTTGCTAGAATGAAAGGTCTTGCATTACAATGCATTTTCTGAAGGATATAAAGCCTGAAACTCAAATGCCTGTCATCATTTAGTGAATTCAGTCCTCACTGATTTACCACAAATTATATGAGGAACAGACAAAAATGAGGCAAAAATCTGGACAAACTTTGAAAAATTGGACAGTTGAGATCTATGCACACAAGACCGCTTTCACTTTCAGTCTCATACACACAGTCTCTTCTGCTTCATACAAGATTGTTCTCACTCTCTCTCAATATCTGTCAGATACACAGTCACTCACACAAGATCGCTGTCTCTCCTGGATCTTTCACACACACAGTGTCCTCTGTTTTCATACACAGATTCACTCACACAAGATCATTCGATCATTCTCTGTCTCACACACACGTCTCTTCTGCTTTTACACATGCATGCACACACAAGATTGCTCTCACACTCTCGATCTTTGTCAGACCCAGTCTCCTCTGCTTTCATACACGCATTCAATCACACACACAGAAACAAACACACTCATAAATCTACATGCACACACACACACACACACTTTTTCCTACATGGACACACGTTTTTCTGTTTATTTTTTTTTTTTTACACTCACTAAGCAGCAAAAGTGCTGCTTAGCGAGGGTAAAGTAAGGGTGGCCTTTAGTTTTTTTTTCAGTCCGAACGCAGTAGCATGATATGCTGCCATGAAGTGGCGGACTCAGTTTTCAGTGGGCATTACTTGTACTTTAATACCCTGCTGAAGAACATTTGTTCTCCAATCAGGGTGCTGATGTACAGTTTTCCCAATTCTTCATATGTACTTCATTTGGAGCGTTTCTGAGTTAGTGCTCTTCACTTAGCGGAAGTCCTGGAATTCAGCAAAGCTTCTGAATACCAGCTTGAAAAGTACTGACAGGGTTAAAAACATTTGTTGTATTTAGCCTGTTTCATTTCTTTATATATGACTGTTAGATTGGAACTTATGCCTTTTTATATACTAATGTTGAGATGCCATGCCATTATTTTTTTCCTGTGGTGTTGCGTAAGGTGGCAGTGTGGGTTTGTATTTTCATAAGTCAATAAAATGCCTGAAGTTTTAGTGTCATTTCATTATTTTGTTTAATTTCTTTTTTCACTTTAAGCAAAACACAATGGTTCTGTTTTTCATTGTTTTATATGCCTGGTAAAAAGTTGTATAGTACAGTAAGCACAATAAACAGATGTCTTAAGGCATTACAGATTTATAGAATGTGAATTTCTAATGTGTACACATGTATATATATTTTTACATAGGTAAAATTAGCCGAAGTTTATTGTATCTCTGATCTTATTTAATTTTGTAAATCTGTGTAAATATGTTTAGATAAAAGAAAATCTTGGGAGTTATACACATATAAAATTAAATGCAATTTATGTTTCTTGTCTCATTAGCCAGATTGATTCTCATGCCTTGTTACTGATGGACAAGTATGCCAGTTGTCATTTATGTTAAATATAGCTGAGTACTGTAAAAGTGACTGTATCGTAGAAAAGTTTAAAACTGCTTCCTTTTTATTGCTACACATTCTATCATCTTGCTGCCATCAGTAATTGCACAAAATTATAACTTTGGTTAACGTACATTTTGTAACTGCAAGTAAATGCTTAAAATAAAGTGACACTTTTGATTCCTCATATAATTTGTATAGTACTGTTTGTTTTTAAATTAATTCCATTGTCAAAATTCTTTGTAGCTTGCTTAAAGTTTTGCAAATTTCTCATAACAGGTTGTTTTATGCATGTATTCATGTTATCTATCTGTCTAGCTGTCTGTCCCTACCTACTTGCCTATCATTTTTTAAGAGAGTAGGTGGACTGGTATATAATCATTTTCAGCTGTGACCCAGGCCATGAAGCAGGGGCAGGAAATTAGCAGCAAACATATTTTGTGAAAATACAGCAAGAGTAAATGAAGCAGAGTACTGATGGATGAAAGCATATGTTAATAGTCAAATGTGCTTTACATTAAACAGATACAGGATATATCTAAAAAGAACAGAATTTTAGATATATATTACAACTGACATGCTCTTAAAAAACTCATAGAATCAAGTACTGTTAAGATTTTAATCATGTTTCAATAGGTAGATTAACCACAATTACTTATCTGTGAGGACTGGTATCTTGTGAGTATGTATACATCTTTCCACCATTTTATTAATTCATAAAATATTTTGCTTGTAAACTACTTCATGATTAGAAAAAGAATACCAGTTCATGCTAGACACCTTATTCTAAATATCTGAAGGAGACATTTATATTTTTGCACTAAATCCTTTAGAGATTATTAACATATATATAAGAATTATTAACAGATATATATATATATATATATATATATATATATATATATATATATATATTTACTTCATAACACTGAAAACTCAAAACTTCATAATATAGAAGACCAAAACACTGAAACTTGAAAACACATATCGTACATATACTGAGTTTAAACAACATAAATCATAGCACTTTCCACCAAGTGTAAGCAGGGAGGCAAGCCCCCCTGATCCCCTTGCTACTTAAATATATCAACTCCAAGATTGCACTTAATGTAGTGAAGTGCAATCTTGGAGTTGATATTTATAAGTAGCAGGGGGTGTGGGTAGTGCTGCCCCCCACATGGGGGGTGCAGGGGGGCTTGCCCCCCTATTTACACTTGGTGGAAAGTGCTATGATTTATGTTGTTTAAACTCAGTATATGTATTATATGTGTTTTCAGTGTTTTCCAGATTTTGAAGTTTCAGTGTTTTGGTTTCAGTGTTTTGAGCTTTCACTGTTATGAAGTGAATCCATATATATATATATATATATATATATATATATATATATATATATATTTTTTTTTTTTTTTTTTTTTTTTTTTTTTTTTTTGTGGTGAGATTACTCCATGCAGTAGGGACAAATCTGTCAAATGACTTTTCATTTGTAGCCAAGGTGAATTGTGATCTGTGTAATGAAATCTTATCAGTGTCTCTCAAGAAATGGAATATATTGTTATATGTAAAATGTAATTCCTAGTTGCAGTAGCTATATCCCAGCTGATTTTGAAAGTAAATGAGAAATAATGTTTTACTAGGAAAAATGATAGCAATAGTTAATTTTTCCCCAGACTGTACCAGTATGCACATTTTAAATGGAGAGAGTGAAATGTTATGTAGAAAGCAGATCATTTAAATTACTGACTAAGGTAGTGTAGTGCAGTGCAAAAACTGTAAACTGATATTTGCTAATGAGTTCTGATAGTCTTACTTCAAATTGGGCCTTAAAATACTGATAAATGCAGTATTTAGGGGGGCAACATGGCTGCTGTTATATGTTATTTGCTTGAAGGGAGAAGAAATGAAGTGTTTTCCCCAAGTACAATGGGTCTGTATTATATTAACGAATGCACTGAAGTGAGAATGCTATATAATCAACCCACAATCCCCAAAATGCAAAACACACGGATCAGCGATTTTTTTTTCCCAGGGAAAAAAACACTCCGTAAAAAAAAAAAATCCAAACACAAAATAAGGTGGGGGGCTTCACCACCACACCCCACCTACTTAAATATACTAATTCCGAGATCGCACCACAGTGGAGGAAATGGCAAAGTCCTGAAAATGGCCCAGTGATGATCGCTGTTCCATGCTTTCGATATTTTGCCATTTCGCGTAATGACGTTCGACTAAACAGCATTCGCAATTCAATGCATTCGCAAATATAAGGACCCATTACAATCAGCATTATACCTTCTTTCCATTCCCAATTCCCCCTTTACCCTTTCTCTGTCTCCCATGACCTCTTGAATTCAACTGTGGATTTTCTCAGTATTCATTGTGATAGTCCACTCCATGACTTTGCAGCCCTATCTGTAAAGTACTTCCATTGCTATAGGGAGTATTTTGCCTCTTCAGTCTGATGCTTGTGCACTGTCCTCCACTTCTCCTTGCAAACAGAGTGACCCCTTCACATCTCCATCATGTGATCTTGTGTACCTTATCATAGCCCAACTCTCTCCTCTGGTACCTAGTGAAAAGAGCCTAGCTCCTTTAGTCTTTATCACATCCTTTCCCTGTCTATACCATGTACATTTCTGTTGGCTTTCCTCTGGACTTCTTTAAAAAAAAAAACAGTATTCCTCTCCTCATATGGCCTCCAGAACTCCACACAATATTAAAGGTGTGTGGTCTGACCGAGGACCTGTAAAGCCAAGACATTATTATGTCTTGTGTCTGGAGTGTTTACACAGCTGAAACAGACTAATATTGTCCATTGATGAGCTTCCAAGATGGATGCACACCAATCAGCAGCTTAACTTCAGCTCTCCTAGTGTGAAAGAAACTGAGAGATAAGGTCTAGTAATTCTGCCAGTTTTAGTAAAATTCTGTTACTGGCTAGTAAGTACACTGCCTGAATGCCAGCAAAGAAAAAACTTGTACAACCTGAAAGAAAATTAGCTAGAAAATGTGACAGGAATATACAGACGGGGATGAATCCTGCAACTGTTAAGTGAAAAGCACTTCATGCTCCAGCATTAGTATGAGAGATGACTTTCACTAATTTAGAGGAAAAAATAAATCAAATGTGCTCAGAGCTGATTAAAATAATGAAACACTGGAGTACATACACTCAAATAACAAAAAGCTGGAAATAGTAGAAGCTTTAAATAGCTATTCAGATGATAAAAGTGCAAAATATTAGACGTTGAAATGAAAAAAAAAAGATGTGTCCGAGTATGAGACTGCCCATGAAGAGCAGTTTAAAAAAATTGGTAGATCTAGAAGACAGAGCATTCAAACCAAAGATTTTCTGCTGTACCAGAGAAATTGGAAGGAGCACACTGTATTAATTTTATGAAAGCACAAATAAGCAGCTAGACTGGTATTCCACAGCAGATTTTATTTTAATTGAAAGGGCATATCATTATAAATACTCCAAACTTGGCCATTAAAAAGTAACCAAGACTTGTATTAGTAAAGATGCAATCATGTCAACTAAGACTTGTATTAGTAAAGATGCAGTTGTAGCAGCATATAAAGTTAATCCTGACAAAACTGTGGCAGAAGGGCAAAGTGTTAAAATTGGAGACTGTAAAATATTTGTGGAGAATGATTATTCACTGTACTTAAGCAGAAGAGAAACAAATTTATTCCAGGAATCGAGGGATGCTGAGAGGTGAGTGTGAAATTTAAGTTGCTGTATCCAGCTGTCTTAAGAATATTATTTCCTAAAGGATCCAAGTCAATTTTTGATGCAGAACAGGCTAAGGAGGGAAAGCAAAAGATGTGAAGTTGTTCAATCTCGCCGTTCATTCTTACACATGGGTTTGGAGCCAATTCCTCGGCTCCGAGTCGGCCACTTTCACAAGCTCGAGATTTGTGAGTAGCTCAAGGCCAAGTCCCTATCCCATGATGCTCTCTGCCTCACCTCAGATCTAGTTTGCAGCTGCAACAGAGGTCAAGAGTAGAGTTCGGGCCAGTATTTCTGTTTTGAAATTATTACATATTTAGCTTTACATTCTTTACTAAAAAAGTATGTTTCTTGGCTAGTTAGCCTTAGCTTTTTGTTTAGGCACTGTCATTAGTCATTTTTTGACAAAATTTCATCTTTATAGAGCGGCTGCTCTTGGGCCTTTCATTGGCCACGTTTGAGTTTTTCCCTATCCTGTTTAAAAGTTTAACTTGATAATTAGAGTTGTTATAGCTGTGTGAAGTTTGTGTTTTTTCCTAGTGTGTGTGTTGCTAGTTTATCCAACTGTTTAGATATTGGTTTCTATTTGTCTAGAGTGGTGTTTGTGTCTAGGCAGTTTATATATACATTGATATAGATATATACTGTTTTTTCATTGAATTATAGCGGATCATAAAGAAAGAGAAACAAAAGTCTGGGTTCAAGAAATGCTCGAAGTATGGACAGAAAATGTCAATTACTGATCTGCATGTCAGTTGTGTGTACTGTTTGGGGGCAGTCCATCTTCAGGAGGACTGCTCCATTTGTCATTCTTTTAGCAGCAGGGTCTTGCTGGAACGCAGGAGAAAACTGGTAGACGGGTTTGTTAAAACCTGATTTCCAGGAATCTCTTGACAAGGCCGACCAGACTTCAGAATCTTCGAAGGGATCCAAATCTTCGAAAGCTTTTTCAGAGCCGAAGTCTTCAGCTCTGAAACTTGCTGAGAAGGTGAGGTCGCTGGTTCCGCAGTCCTCGGAACTGAGCACCGAGCTTGCTTTTCAGAGACGGTCCCCAGAAGTTTGAAATCACCTATTTTACAGTGGTGGCTTCGTCAATTCCTTCAACTCGTTGTTCAAGGAGCTTCTCCGATGTGGATGTGGACCGAGTGGTGCAGAGGCTCCTCGAGAATCTGGCACTAGCTAAATTGTTGGCTCTGACCCAACCAGTTTCGGAGCTGAAGACTATCTTACGTACTGTGTCTACTCCTCCTCTGAGCCCAGCTGGGTCTTCGGAGCCGGGGAGGTGGAACTGATGATTGTGGCACCCTCGGAGCCGAGGCCTATTCCAGTGCCATCGGCTCAGTCTACTCAGACTACTTCGGTGCTGTTCGAGGAGTCTGGGAGCCGATACTCTCTGGTTGGCTCCGGGGGGAGTGTCAAACCGATGGGTCGGTTCTGACCCTTCCTCTCAGAACTTCGGCATGGATGAGTTCAGCTCCTTCCTCTGGGTCGGAGCCCACAGTTTCGGCATCGGGGAGGATGCCATCTTCTTCGGAACTGATTACTTCCTTGCGTCAGAGGAGTGGAGCCTTCAATGCCATGAGGAGAGTTATGTCTTCTAAGACACCCACTTCATCAGGGCCTTCCTCCTCATCCCCAAAAGTGCTGTTTTCTACCTCTGCATCACAGGTCCCTGTAAAGCGTTGAGAGACAGAGCCTCAGGTAGCCCAATTGGGTGACCCATGTTCTACTGAGACCTCACCAGAAGCTCCCACTGATGAGGTTCCCAGGAAGAAGCTTTGCAAGAGGAGGCATTTAGACTCCCCATATGAGTCTGTCACATCAGACACTGACTTAGAGGAGTCAGAAGGGTCCCCACGGTCCCCCTCGGAGGATATATCCTTTGCTGATATCCTTGAAATCCTGAAATAGAGGGGTGACTGGCAGTTCATTAGCCCTACTGATGATGAGTCGGTGCTCCTGAAGGCCTTTGGGTCTCAACCCTCCACCTCATGGGTGACTCCACCCTTCGATGAACTAATGGAGTTGGTTGCCTGAAGGGTGTGGTAGTCTCCTGATGCTGTGGAACCTGTCCCTTGGAGGCCCAACAAGTTTATTAGATCGCCACAGAACAAAATGTTCCTTACCAAGGGAGTGCCAGTTGATGCCATGGTGGTGGCGGCGGCCACCAAGAAAGAGATGTCTGAAACCTCTTCTACTGTCTGTCCTGCTAATAGAGATTCCAGGATTATGGACAGGTATGGGAAATGCATTTTTAGTTCAGCGACTTTTTTGCTATGTGATTGCTCAACTATTTGACACATTTTACCTGACTTTAAAGAGATCTCCTTAAAGAGCTTGGAGATACTCTACAGAGTTTTACAGCTGAAGGCATTCCTGATAAGGTGACATCCCAGCTCAATACCAATTCCATAGTTAACTCATCCATGCGGCTCATTTCTTATGCAGCTGATGGTACGAGTTGGGCAGCGGGTTCAACAATAGCTCTTAGGAGACATTCCTGGATGCGCTTATGCCCCTTTGCGGAAGCCTTCAAGTCTTCCTAAATTAATACCCCATTTGATGGCTCCTCCCTTTTCGGGCCTAAAGTCAAGGAGACCCTCACTAGGTGTGAACAAGATGGAAAGACTCTATCTGCTGTAGGAGTCCATTTTTCCACCCCTACTAGATCTTACCCCAAAGGGCAAAAGGGAGGAAACATGGTTCCGGAAGTCCCAAGGAACTTACACATGTAGTGAATCCCCCTCCAGGGGCAGAGGAGGGGGTAATAATGGAAGACCGCCGCCCAGGCGGCAGAGGGGGTCCGCAAAACCAGGGCAACAGGGATCAGTTCTTTGGCAAGCCCTATCAGCGCTCCTGAAAGGAGGCCCAACTGTCCTACTCTGGAGGCAGTCGGGGGTCGTTTGTCTTTGTATCCAGACACCTGGCTAGAAATTACAAAAGATTCTTGAGTACAAAGCATTGTTACCAGAGGTTATGTCATTCCATTCTGAGAACCTCCACCTGTACGAAAGAAAATCCCAGACATTCCACCCAGTCTCAGGGATCAAGCAGCCATAGAAATTCAAAGGCTGTGGGAAAAGAGTCATCCAGCCAGTCCCAGCAGACCAAATAGGATCCGGAACCTACTCCAGATTCTTTTTAGTTCCAAAGAAAACAGGGGACTGGAGGCCCATCTTGGACCTCAGCAGACTCAACACCTTTGTAAAGAAGGAGAAGTAACAGATGGTCACACTTCAATTGATTCTTCCGTTTCTAGGAACAGGGCAGTTGGATGTGCTCTATAGATCTGAAGGATGCATACTATCATATCAAAATGACCAGACCATCCAGAGATCACCTGTATTTCCGGCTGGGAGCCAGTCAGTATCCATTCTGAGCATTGCCCTTTGTCTCACAACAGCCCCCAGAGTGTTTACCAAATGCATGGCAGTGGTTACGGCTCACCTGAGGCATCTAGGATTCCAAGTGTTTCCATATCTGGATGACTGGCTCCTCACCGCCACCTCCAGGCATCAACTACTTCAATCCAGGGATCACACACTCAATCTGTGCTCTCAGTTAGGAATAACTGTAAATTTCGACAAGTCTGCGTTGTCACCATCGCAGCTTATCTCCTTTATCGGAGCAGACTTAGACACCACCACCGCCATGGTAAAATTGCTACTGGAAAGAATAGTCACTCTTTGACAACAGGTATCAGACATTCTGACAAAAAAGTACCAGCCTCCCAAGTGTTGAAACTACTAGGTACTATGGCAGCAACTCTCATAGCAGCTCCTCTAGGGCGTATGCACATGAGAATATTTCAATGGTTACTCTTCACCCAGTGGTCTTACCAACAACTTCTGATGTTATTCGTGATGATGATTACAGATTCATGCAGTAGGTCATCCATTTGTTCTCCCCCTGCCATCAGCCACAGTGACCATGGATGCTTCTCTGATAGGATGGGGGGGCTTTTGCAGGGAAGATCAGCCCAAGGCACCTGGTCAGAAACAGAGTCACCATTGCACATCAATGTTCTGGAGACGAGAGCAGTACTTTTGGAATTGCAGTACTTCCTCTAGGAACGATTGTGATTCAGACTGACAACATGTCAGTAGTCTGGTATATCAACAAGCAAGGGGGAACCAAGTCTTATGCAACAGCCAAAGAAAGTCCAGCACAAAAGTGGAATGAGTAAATCCAAAGATTTATTGAAAATACATTTATTACATGTGGCTGACCCAAACAAACAAACTGGTTTCGGCTCAAAGGAACCTTCTTCAGTGTTACTGTTTAATGACATCAGCACATATTTAAATACTAAATATTTAATAAGTAAATTCATGCTCTTGCTGCATACCAAATTAGCTCTGTTCATTAAGGCCAGGTTTAAAGAGAGCTCCCAATCTTACTATCCAACCTGATTCCTTATCATTGAGCTTGGTATGCCATCCTGTTTTGCACATCCTATTCCCCTGAATTTTGTCTATTATTGTAAAATGAAATTTGGCAGTGTGATGGGTTAATGTGCGTTTAAAAAGTGCACTAGTCATTCTCTTATTTCTCATGTCACTCAAATGCTCACTAATCCTGAATCTCAGGGGTCGTGAGGGTTTACCGACATAAAATGCTGAACAAAAGCAGCTTGCTAAATAAATCACCCAATCACTGCTGCAATTTCCCATAATATCAGTGTTATATATTTTGAAGTGTTCTTGCTGGTGAATTCTTTAGTTTTGACCATGTGTGCACAAGCACTACAATGTCCAGAAGGGTAACTGCCTGTTAGTTTCTCCCCAGATAAAGTGGTTTGATGAGCTTCCTTGTTGAAATTCTTCTTGTAGTGGGTAAGATGTGAATTTATAGTTCTTCCTCTATGGTATGAAAGTAAACATTGTGGGGGCAATATGTTACCAGTTGTTCATTGGCCAACAAAATGTCCCAATGATCATTTATGATATTTCTAAAGCCATTGGTGTTATGACCATATGTGGTAACTAGACGAATTTGTGAAGATGTTGAAGTCCTCTGAGTTGTGGAAATAGATTTATATTGTAGCAGATCCTCCCGGTTGTGTTTGGCTTCATTGGCACTTGCGCTGTGTATATTCCCAACTAAGGAATCTGCTAAATAAGTCATTCCTCCCAGAATTGTATGCCTCAGGTGTGGAGCAGATGTGTTTGATCCGCAAAAATTGGGATCTGGGTATATTCCAGATGATGTGGGGTGGGTGTTGGCTGGTAGCATGTAACAAGGTGTTAAACTGCGGGAATTTCCTGAAGGTCTCAGTCTGCAATGTGTATCAGAATCTCTCTGTATCATTACATCCAAGAATGTAATTTGATTCAGATCATAATTCAGAGTAAATTGTATATCCCATTTGTTCTCATTTAGATATTCAACAAATTCCAAAGCATAACTAATATCACCTTTCCACACCATCCAGCAATCATCTAAAAAACTATGCCAAATATCCATGTTATCCAAAAATATATTGTGAGTTGTGTCATATATCAACTACTCCTCAATATACTGTATGAACAGGTCTGCGTATATTGGGGCAAACGAGACACCCATAGCCATTCCTCTAACCTGAAAATAGAACACATTTTTAGTAAGAACATGTTCTGTAAGCCCGAGTAACAGGGTGTTGAAACCTGGTGGGTAGATATTTACCCTGTCTAACCAAAATTATAGGGCTTCTAAACCTGCCCAATGGGGTATATTTGTGTACAGTGCTGTTACATCTAGGGTGCAAAGTAACCAATTTAGTTCTAGTTGGGTATCATCGATAATCTGTAAGAATTGTGTAGCTTCTTTGAGTCTAGACCTGACTAAAGTTAATAGTGGTTGTAGGTATTTGGTTAGGAAGGCCGAAAGTGGTTCAGTTAGTGATCCCCTGCCAGAAACAATGGGTCTACCCGGCGGGTTTGTGGGATCTTTATGTATCTTAGGGAGTAGGTAAAAATATTGGAATGTTGGGTCTACAACTGTTAAGTGATGTTTTACCTCTTGTACAATGATGCCTTCTTCATATGCCTCTTCTAAAAAATGATCTGTGTCTCTTTTGAATTTGGGTGTAGGGTCCAAATGCATCTTCGAGTAGAATAGGCCATTGGAAAGTTGTTTTTCGGCCTCCCTATGGTATTGTTCCCAATTCATTACAACAATGGCCCCTCCTTTATCAGCAGGTAGAACCACTATGGCATGTTGGTTACTAAGTTTAGTTAAAGTTTTTTGTTCAGTCTTGGTTAGGTTCTGTCTGATGTTGGCAAAAGTTCTGTTATGGAAATGTAGGTCTTTGAGAACAAATTCTTTAAAACGGATACGTGCCTATCCATAGGTGGAATGAATTGCGATTTCCAAAATCTGAAATCAGTAGACCTTTGAGTTTGGTCATGATCTGAGAAAAATAATTTCAAATTTAAAATTCTGCAAAAATCATTCACATCTTAAGAACATGTTCATTAACAAAAAAATGCAGGAACAAAATTTAGACCCTTATTTAACAATTTTATTTCTGTGTCAGTGAGATGGTTTGATGAAATGTTATGCACATTACAATTGTCTAGGATAACATTTGACTCAGTAATTGTTCTATGTTGTGAATGGGTCCTATGTTTCCTGCCCCCCCCCCCCTTGTGTCTTTTAACCCTAAAGGGTCATTATTGGGTTTTCCCTTAGCTGCTGGTGACTCCTGAGTGGGGATTGACTCTACATCAGTAGCCGATGACAATTCTTCACCTGATATTGGTTCTGATAATTCAGTCCTATTCCTGAGAATTGACCTAGGTCTCTTTCTTTTCCTAATGTGCCTCTGTGTGCTATCTTGAAAACATACATTTCTCTGTGTGTTAAAGGCTTTGCCTTTCTGGTAGTCATCAATATTAAATTTGTCAATCTTTTTCTTTTTAAGTTGTTGTTCCAATTGGTATAATTCCTTGGCTAGAGTGTTTAAATGTCTGTGAAAAGAGGCTTCCCCCTCAAGTGCTTTGGCTTCCTCACAAATCTTTTGTATTTCTAAAATGTTTTGATCTATGATTCATTCATGATAAGTCATAAGGACATCAACAAATAGCATTGTAGCCTGATGTTGGGCCTGTGTCCAATCTTGAGTAAGCTGCTCATCAATTTGGCTAACTAAAGGTTGCATTTTAACCCTTGGCCCACATGGGGTAATATCCTTCACCTTATAGGCTTTGAATAACTTCATATGCCATATGTGAGATCTCAACAACTTCATACTTTTGGTTAGTCTGGAAAACAATGAAATACAGGGGTTCCCTGGTGTTTGCTTGGAAGTCCCCATATTATCCTGTCCTACTGTTGTGAAACCAAAAATTCCTAAGTCATGACGGTCTGCAGACAGACCTTCCAATAAAAGTCATTCAATCCATTTGAGATTTGCTATGTTCAAAAATGTGTAATAATGCTGTTATAAGTAGGCCTTGTGCTTTGGGATGATTGGCTAAAATGTTGGTGTCATTCAAAGGGGATCCAGTGTCTGTCAGCCTGGGATGACATGCTCGACAAGCCACGTTGCTTCGCTAGGGACGGCTTGCACCTGTCACCACTGGGCTTTCGGATATTGGCAAAGGCTCTTGCCACCCCCATAGTGCCTTTTTTAGGCAAGGCTCAAAAGTCAAACCCACCCACATAGACAGCACGAGGAACAAGAAACTAAGGGTAATGCTGCTAAATGCCAGAAGTGTTAACCTCAAGATGCACGCACTCAAAGCTCTCCTCAGTATGGAGAACATCGATATCTGTGCAGTGACAGAAACCTGGTTCAAGGCTCCAGAGAGCACCCCAGCACTACCAGGCTATACCTCATATCATGCTTTTCGGCCCCAAAACCCGGACTGAACCACAAAAGGAGGGGGAGTTTCCATATTTATCAAGGATATCCACACCTCCAGGTTAGTGGCATTGTACGAAGTATCGGAGACCATCCATGTGCAACTAACAGTGGGCAAGACTGCTTTTCAGTTTATAGCATCCTACAGACCACCCTCTCAAAGTCAGGAATCCCACTCGGCTTTCCTGAAAACATTGGAGAACATGAAGATCTCTCTGAACACCATTATATTGGGCGACTTCAACTACCCAAACATTGACTGGGAGCACTACTGAAGCCCCAGCACCTTAGCCCAAAGGTTCCTGGAAATTATAAACTCAAATGCTATGGAACAACTAGTCACCACTCCCACAAGAGGGGACAACATACTAGACCTGATCATTACCAACATGGGGACTCTATGCTCCACACCAGAAGTATATCCCTCATTGGTAAGATCAGACCATAAATTAATTTCACTGGATGTCCACATCCTGACCCCAACCCCAGCCCAGAAAACCACAGTGAAAAACTTCTCAAAAGCGAACTTCTCAAAACCGAAGTGGAATCCTTCAAGGCCCCAGGGCCAGTGGAAAATACAGCCCAAACTGCAGAATCCTATATAAACGCATTCTACAGACATCTCCAGGAATGCATGGATCATGCTATCCCAAACAAAACCAAGACCCAATCATCCAAAGGCAGGCGTCCAGTCTGGTGGACCCCTGCCATAAATAAACTGTACAACAGAAGGAGGAAGCTACTACATGATAGAGCAAAATCCCTAATAGGGAAGGCATCTCTGATCAGTACTAGCAAAAAATTACGATCCCTCATAAAATCCTCCAAGGCCAGCTTCGAGAGAAAAATTGCACAGGACACCAAAGACAATCATAAGGCTTTTTATCTGTTATGTTAGAAACCTGAGATGCAACTCCCAGACTTGTTCTGAGTTGATTCTAAACGACAAAAAATACACTGAACCCACAGACATCGCCAATATCCTGGCAGACAGGTTCAGTGCAAACTCCCCCCCCAAAAGAGCAAGTATCTATCCCGGCAGAGGGCTGCCTCCCAAACATCTCTGATGCTCAGGTGAAGGCTGCCCTCTCCAAAGCAAAAAACACTGCTTCCATGGGACCAGATGGCGTCCCAGGTTGCGTCCTACATGAACTCCAAGAGGAACTAATCCCTCAAATAAAACAGCTATACAATCTCAGCCTCACTACAGGATATGTGCCCACAGAATGGCGTACAGCAACAGTGGTCCCACTCCACAAAGGTGGAGCCTCACGGACCCTGGAAACTATCGCCCCATAAGCCTGACTAGCTTAGTCTGCAAGGCTATGGAGAGGATCATCATGGAACTCATAAACAAAGACATTGGGGACCTACAGACACTAGATCCTACCCAGTTCAGCTTTGTCAAGGGCAGATCCTGCCTTTTGAACCTGGTTGACTTCTTCGAAACAGTCACCAAAGCCATAGATGAAGGGAAGGTAGTCCACACAGCCTATCTGGACCTTGCAAAGGCATTTGACACAATACCCCACTCGGGCATCATAGATAAGCTATCCAGCTTAAATATAAACTCCTGTGTCACAAGATGGGTCGCAAACTGGCTCAAAGACAGAACCCACAGAGTGAGAGTTGCTGGAGCCATGTCCGACTCGAAACCGGTCACAAGTGGCATCCCACAGGGTTCTGTCCTGGGACCACTCTTGTTCGGTATATACTTTTCCGAGGTACAGGCAAACGTGGGAGGACTATGGCTCACCAAGTTCGCAGACGACTGCAAACTGGGTGCCATAATCAACTCTCCAGCTGACACAAACATCCTTCAAAAAGGTCTCACAGAGACAGATAACTGGTGCCAGCGCCATGGTTTAAAGCTAAATGCCAAAAATGTATAGTCATACCCTTTGGCAAAAACAATGTGCCCACAAATTACCACATAGGCGGAAACCCATTAAGTACAGAGAAAGTTATTAGGGACCTGGGGACCCAAGTTTATAGCAATCTCTCCTTTGAAAACCACATTGCCAAAGTGGTTAGAAAGACCTTCTACATAGCCCACCTCATCACGAAGGGTTTCACATCTAGATCAAGAGAGGTAATCGTGCCCCTTTATTCATCCCTCATCAGGCCCATCATAGAATACAATGCCCCTTTTGGGATGTACCGTACCCGACACCTGCAGCAATTAGAAAGACCCCAAAAGTATCTCACCAAGAGGATCAAGGGTCTCAAACAGATGCCATATGCTGCTCGGTTAAAAAACTCCAGCTCTACTCAGTTGCATACCGCCTACTTCGAGGCGATCTATGCCTGACATACAAAGCTATGTCAAATCCAGAATTAATGGACATGCTCCACCTCAGTAAATCTAAATCCCTTAGAGCCACACGCTCAAGGGACTTGAACCTCAGCACAGAAATAAATAGAACTTGCTGGAGGGACAGGTTCATAACCCAGAGGCTCCCTTCACTCTGGAATAGAATTCCAGTTCATGTGAGGCAGAGCACCTCACTGAATCTCTTCAAGAAGAATCTCGATAGGTGGATGGGGGATCGTAGGTTTGTCCCAGGTATTACTCCCGTGTCACTATTAGACAGAGGCACAGTAAACTAAACCTTAAAAAGGGCACAGTATACTCAAATCAAGGGGTGGTGTAAGCCATACAGAATCGGGCTAGGCTTATAATTGCCCCAGGGCAGATAGCCTAGTATGAACCTATGTTTGAAAAACAAGTTTACTGGTTTCCATTGGTTCCTAAACATTGACCTTCAATTGTCTTTTATATTATGTACTATGGCCTCTCCATAAATAGATCCTCCAACCCGTCTACCGAGCATATAGTATAACCTTCTAAATATTGTCAAATCATGTAGTATCAAACAAATATCCAGATAGACGTATAACAACCTCCTTAATTATTACCAAATTATCATGCAGATAACCCAAAATATATATGGGCTGACCTTCGTCTCTGCCCCAAAATATATAGGTCCATTTATTGAGTTGTCTACCAAATAAACAACCCCTATATTGTGTTGTTGTGGCTGTGCAAAACCATGAATTCTTGAAATCCTGTCATGGGTATAAATTCTTTAAGTTTTAAACTTAACCACCTTTCAACATGTGTATAACCTCATGCTCAAATAAGGCAGACCTTTGTCTCAGCCCTCCAAGTTAAAGTTAGGTGGATTTCAAAATATGATTCAATGTGTTTAATGTACTACCCAGTATATTTGGATATAATTCCATATGTTAAGTTGAAGGCAGGTCAAAGAATTGCTCGGAAAATCAAGTATAGAGTCCTATTAGGTCCTGAAAAAAGTAGAACCTATAGTATACCAGTAGTATCACTATGTTAATTCCAAATATTTTGGTTATATAATAGGGAAGAATTCTTGATTCTTTCGTGTAAATGGTGGTATAAATAGCATATCAAAACACATCATTGATTATATGCAACCTACTTGACATAAAAGTGCAAGTCCCTCCTGTCAAATAAGCATGGCTTCCAGCTATTAGCCATGCAACTGGCAAGTAGAAGAATGTAACAATCAGAATCATACATTTGTTCTAATCCGGATAGGTCTATAAATTATATTCCTTCATAAATAGTCAAAATATGCCATCAAAGAGGATTGTTCTGATGGTCTAAAGCCTAAAAATAAGCATTGTGTCCTATTCTGTATTAAAGCTATTGTTTCATGAAATATAGCCACTGATAGGTGTATTCTCAAATGCTTATGCAATTGGAAATAAGAAAGACATGAAGACTTTCATTTAAACAGAAAAGCAGTATGCACACACTTCAAGCACCTCCCCTATTAATAGTGTTAGTGGGAAACATCCAAAACACAACATCACAATAGCACAGTCAAAAAAGTTCTTTAAACTTCTTACCTCTTATTTAGACCCAAAAATAAATGTTTGGCTCCACAGGAATACTAGTTCATATAATCCGAAACGTATTCTTCTCCTTATGAGTACACAGGGGATGAAATGCTTGCAAAGCTAGAAGCACCGCCCTCAGTTCTAGGACATTTATATGCAGATGGGCCTCTAGTTCTGACCACATGCCTTGGACTGTCTTCCCCTGAAAACCCCCCACCCCCAACCCATCAGGGAGGCATCCGTGGTCACTGTGGCTTTGGGCTGTTGGGGTGTGAAGGAGCGAGACCATTGTGATGGGTTATGCGATATCCACCAAAGCAAGTCTTGTTTGCATCTCTGAGTCACCCGAATCTGGGATGATAGAGAAAACTGAAAATGGTACCACTGGGTGAGTAGTAACCATTGTAAAAGCCTCGTGGAATCTCGCAAGGGGGACAATGGTGATGGAAGCTGCCATGAAACCTAACAGCTGGAGGACAGAATGTGCTGTGGATCTTTCCCTTGAGAGGATGGGTATGAGTTGTTTTATCCTTAAAATTCTGTGTTCTGGAATCGATGCCATGCAGTTCTTTGTATCCAACATGACTCCAATGAATTCTATGGATTGGGATGGGGATAGGTTGGATTTTTGCCAGTTTATAGTTACACCTAGCCTTTCTGCGGTGTGAAGAGAGTATGCCAAGGCTTCTTTCAATAGATGTCTGGTGGGGGCGATGATGAGCCAGTCGTCTAGGTATGGAAACACCCAGAATCCTTACAGTCGCAGGTGAGCTGTGACAGCTGCCATGCACTTTGTAGAGAGTCCGAAGGGCAGTACTCAGAACTGGTAATGAGTGGCTCCCACATGGAAGCGAAGGAATCTTCTCGATGGTCTATCCACCTTTATGTGGTAGTACGCGTCTTGAAGATCTATAGAGCACATCCAATCGCCTGCCTCCAGGAGTGGGAGGATAGATTGTATTGTGGCCATCCGGAATTTCTGTACTTTTACGAATGTGTTTAGCACACTGAGATCCAAAATCGGTCTCCAGTCCCCGGTCTTTTTTGGCACCAAAAATAATCTTGAGTAGAATCCGGATTCTATCTGGTCTGGTGGGACTATTTACATGACTCTTTTTCTTAGCAGCTTTGAAGTCTCTAATGCTGCTTCTTCCCTTTGACTGAGTGGAATGTTGGTGTACTTTCATAGGGGGACGGGAAAAAGATCGAAGGGAATATGATAGCCTCTGATTATTATCTCTCGTACCCAAGAATCCGTGGTAATGGTTAGCCAGGCAGAAGGGTACAAAGAGAAACAACTCCCAACCACTTCCAGAGGAAAGCAGTTGGGCCGCTCTTCAGGAGCGCTGGTAGGACTGGCCAGAGAGAGAATCTCTGGAACCCTGGTTACACGGACCTCCTCTGCCCCGAAAGGGGTGTCTTCCATATGAGTTTCCCCCTGTGCCTCTAGAGGAAAACTTGGCTCGTGTGTCACGGAAAGAACCTTGAGACTTTTTGTGCCACATCTTCCCACTCTTCTGGTTTCTGGAGAAAGCCCGTTGAGGGGAAGAATAACGGACACCCATGACAGAAAGGGTCTTACCGTCCTGTTCACATCTAGCCAGTGTCTCTCTTACCTTGGGTCCAAATAACGAAGAGGCTTCAATGGGAGCATTCAGAAAGGAAGCCTTGAAGGGTTCCGCGAAATCACACAAGCGCATCCAAGCATGCCGTCTCATGACTATGCCTGCACCCACTGCTCTAGCTCCTCCTTCTGATGAGTGAGAAATCAGATGCATGGAGGAGTTAGAGATCGATTCAAGGGTGGCTAACTGTGAGGCCACTTTGTCCCAGACCTCATCAGGCACAGCTCCGGCCAAGGTTTCAGAGAACTCAGAAATTAAGTCTCTTTGAAGCCTGGTAAAATGTGCCATATAATTCAGGGACCTGACTGCAAAGGTCGCTGATGCAAAAGTACGCTTCCCTAATCTGTCCAGCGTTCGGGACTCTGTTGGGCGGGTGGACAGTCTGGCTTTCTTCCGCCAGATCCTTTTTTGTTGCGGCCACTACCACCAAGACATCTACAGTAAGACCTTTGGACCAGTAAGGATCCCTATCTGGAGGGGACAAGATTTTATCTGGTCTGCGGGGAATGGCGTCAACGGTGGCACAGGCGTAATGACTGAATGAGGATCAACAATACAGATGGAACATTATGGTAAGACATAACTTTTTTTTCTCCTTATGAGTACACAAGACATAGAAAATGATGTCTTAATCGTCCATTCCCCTGAGTTCAAAAGATATGTCCCAGTAGTTGTTAATGTTCACACAAGTCCTGTAAGTTCAGTAAATACTGCAACTGACCAAACATGCCAACGAAACCAACTTTACACTCGCGGTTTAATATAGCCCTCTATATCCTTACAGTTACTCTTTGTAATGGCCAGTTCAAATGTACCAAACGACACCCAAATCCCAAATGTTCTGTAGATCCCTTGAATAAAAAATGGGTTACAGTACCTGATCCTTAATATAGATAACTGAAAATGTGAAATATCGTATCCGCTATTAAATTGCGTTACATAGGTCAGGCCCTCCTCGTGGAATGTATTTTGCAAGAAATAACCACCACCCACCAATGGGAAAATGTGCTAAGCCCATAGCTGCAATAAGTATGAACACAAACGTTGCCCAAAGCAGACTGAAAATATAAAAATTAAATCCTGGGGTACCATGCCACTTCAGATAGTTTAATCCACTCTCCGGAGCCTCCAGCGCGAAAAAGACACTCAATACAACAGCAAGCACGCAAGTGAGGCTAGTGCACAGACTGAACCATTCCAATGCAACAACCAAAGAAAGTCTAGCACAAAAGTGGAATGAGTAAATCCAAAGATTTATTAAAAATGCATTTATTACATGTGGCTGACCCAAACAAACAAACCGGTTTTGGCTCAAAGGAACCTTCTTCAGTGTTACTATTTAATGACATCAGTACATATTTAAATACTAAATATTTAATAAGTAAAGTCATGCTATTGGTGCATACCAAATTAGCTCTGTTCATTAAGGCCAGGTTTAAAGAGAGCTCCCAATCTTACTATTCAACCTGATTCCTTGTCATTGAGCTTAGTATGCCATCCTGTTTTGCACATCCTATTCCCCTGAATTTTGTCTACTATTGTAAAATGAAATTTGGCAATGTGATGGGTTAATGTGTGTTTAAAAAGTGCACTAGTCATTCTCTTACTTCCCATGTCACTCAAATGCTCACTAATCCTGAATCTCAGGGGTCGTGAGGTTTGACCGACATAAAATGCTGAACAAAAGCAGCTTGCTAAAAAATCACCCAATCACTGCTGCAATTTCCCATAATATCAATGTTATATATCTTTGATGTGTTCTTGCTGGTGAATTCTTTAGTTTTGACCATGTGTGCACAAGCACTATAATGTCCAGAAGGGTAACTGCCTGTTAGTTTCTCCCCAGATAAAGTGGTTTGATGAGCTTCCTTGTTGAAATTCTTCTTGTAGTGGGTGTCCTGGCCTTATCTTACCACTCCCCACTCTATGTCCTAGGTAGGAGACCTCTGCCATACCTACCTCACATTTGCTCAGCTTAATGGTCAACCCTGCCCTCTGTAGTCTGACCAGCACCTCCCTGACATGCTGAGGGTGCTCTTGCCAGGAATGGCTGTAGATAGCAATATCATCCACATAAGCAATGGCAAACCCTCCTGCTCCTGCTAAGATATGATCTACCAGTCTCTGGAAAGTCGCTGGAACATTCTTCATCCCAAAGGGTATCTTTGTGAACTCATACAAGCCAAAAGGAGTCAAAAAGGCTGACTTCTCTCTAGCACTGGGAGTCAAAGGCACCTGCCAGTAACCCTTGGTAAGATCAATGGTTGTAAGATACTTAGCCCCACCCAGCTGCTCTAGGGCTTCATCTGTCCTAGGCATGGGGTAAGCATCTGCCTCTGTGAGACTATTTAATTTCCTGTAATCCACACAGAACCTGGTGCTACCATCCCTCTCTGGCACCAGAACCACTGGGGAGGCCCAGGGATTGTTGGACTCCTGAATCACCCCTAGTTCCAACATCTCCTGTACCTCTTCACTCAGAGTCTGTTCGACTCTCTTAGGAACCGTATAAGGGGTCTGCCTGATAGGCCTTTGGGGTCCTGTATCCACCTGGTGCTGCACCAGGTGGGTGCACCCTGGTTTCTCGATGAATATGCCCCCAAACTCCTGCAACACTGCCCGGATTTCTTGAACCTGGATAGGAGATAGCTGCTGGGACATTGCTACCCCTTCCACCGAGGTGTCAGCCTGAGCTTCACTGAGGAGATCAGTCACAAGATCTCTCTGACTCCTCCACCATGTAGTTAACATCACTTACCTTTCTTACCACCTTGTAGGGTCCCTCCCAAGCTGCTTGCAACTTGTTGTGTCTGACAGGAATGAGAACCATCACCTGCTGCCCTACAGCATACTCCCCAGCTTGAGCATTCCTGTCATACCACACCTTTTTCTGTTGTTGCGCTTCTGCCAGGTTCTCCTGGGCCAGGCCCATGAGTTACCTGAGCCTTGTCCTGAGGTTCAGGACATATGCCACAACAGACTCCTTGTGAGACCCACACTCACCTTCCCACTCATCTCGAATTAAATCTAGAGGTCCCCTCACCCTATGTCCATACAGCAACTCAAAGGGTGAAAAACGTGGATTCCTGGGGAACCTCTCTGTAAGCAGACAACAGATGGAGCAAATATTTGTCCCTCTCCTTCTTAAACTGATTGGCAAATGCCCGTAGCATGGACTTGATTTTAGAGTTTAACCTCTCAACAAGACCATTAGTCTGGGGATGGTAGGGGGTGGTCTTCATGTGCTTCACCCCACAGGATTTCCACAGACAAGTCAGCAGGTCTGACATAAAATTGGCACCTCTGTCAGACAGTATTACCTTTGGGAAACCTATCCTGCTGAAAATCTCTAGCAAAGCATTTGCCACCTTCTCTGCCTCAATGGAGGACAAAGCCACTGTCTCAGGGTATTGTGTAGTATAATCTACAATCACTAAGATATACTTTTTCCCTTTGGAACTTGGGGTACTCAGAGGACGCACAATATCCATAGCTACCCTCTGAAATGGCTCCTCAATCACAGGCAAAGGCATCAAAGGAGCTCTCACCTTGTATCCTGCCTTGCCTACCTTTTGGCACTGCTTACAGATCCTGCAGTACCCTATTACATCTCTGAAAATTCCAGGCCAATAGAAGTTTTGCATAATACGCCTCTTTGTACGTTTTATGCCCACATGACCTGCAAAGGGAATATTATGGGCTATGGCTAGAAGTGCCAGACGGTAAGCTCTAGGCACTAACAACTGCTGTACTCTCTCACCTTCTAGCCCTCCCTCAGGGGTCCACTCGCTGTACAGTAGCCCTTTGTTCCAGTATTCAGATTCCCCCTTCCCTTGAGAATCAGGTACCTCCCTAGCTACCTGCCTCAGGCCTTGCAGTGTAGGGTCTGAGAGCTGAGCCTCTCAAGTCTGTCCTTGTAACCCTTCCCAGCTCCCCTTCCACAGGAAGTCTGGCATCCTCTAACAGCAGTGCTTCACTGTCAGCCTGGGTACTACTACTCATCTCTACCTTTGCAGTCACTCTGTCCAAGGGGCCATCAGTGCCCACAAGCAGCTGTGGCTCACCTTCAGTCTCACTGCTACAGAGCAGCTCCCTCCCTGAAGTAACCACCTCAGCAGTCCTGGCTGCAAGTGTGAAGTCTGTCTGGGTCTTCCCCAGGCTACCAGACATACATGCTTGTCTTCAAGCCTGACTGTGTGTAACTGCACAAGCACAGAGTACTGCACTATCACAATCATTCCCTATCAGGACATCTGCAGGTATATCCTCAAACACACCTACTTGCTGGCTTCCTTTTCCACCCTCCCAGTCAAGGTGAACCCTAGCCAAAGGGATTTGGAATGGGATCCCTCCTAAAGCCCTGACTGGAGTAGACTGCCCAGGCAAGTAGAACTCCTCTGTAACCAGTGCAGGCTTTACAATGGTTATGTCAGAGGCTGTGTCTCTTAGCAATGACCTCTTTGCCATTCACTACAATAAGCTATAACCTCTGGTGGTAGTTTGGTACCCTTGTTGTCCCAAGACAACCTACTATTGGCATTTTGTCTTTCCCACTTACTGGCTCCCCTCACCTTTGGTTCCCCACCTTGCCTCCATGGACATCTGTATGCCACATGGCCGCACTGGTTGCATTCAAAACATTTAACCCTAGCTCCTGGATGTGCACCTGGACTAATGGCTTCCCCTGCTACTGGCAGATTCTTTTGGGCAGTCTGTGCTGCCCACCATGGGTTCCTTTAGTCCCATGAACAGTACTGGGGGTCCCTTTCCTGTGAAGGGCTGCCCTGCTTGCTAGGTATAGGTCTCCCTTCTTCCCCAACTCCTCTGAAGTAACACACTATCAGCTGACCAGATCCTCATGTCCTCAGGCAAAGTGCTAAGGGCTTGTTTCTGTACCAAAATGTCTGCCAACCCTTCAAAAGTGGTGACCTGACATCCACTCACCCAGCTATGAAACTAAGTGCTCAGTTCAGCAACATATTCACATACATTTTCATCTGCCTTGCGTCTATGCTCACAAAACTTTTTCCTATACATTTCAGGTGTTAGCTTAAAACATTCCAACAAGTGTCTTTTTACAGCAGTATAATCAAAACAGTCAGTGTTATGCATTTTTGATAAAGAAGTTACAGCTTTACCATGGAATAAGGGGGTCAGGAACCGTACCCAAAGCCCTTGGTCAACTTCATACTGTTTACATACCCACTCAAACATATGAATGAAGCTATCAAAATTATCCCACTCTTTAAACTGTGGAAGAAATTTACTGACCTTTTGTGCTTCTGGGGTCCAGATACTCCCTTCCCCATTACCTGCATGACTCTGGCAAGGAGTCAGCATTTCCCATTCATGCCTCCTCTGCCGTTCATTTTCCTCAGCTTGTAGACTCCTCATTTTCTCAGCTGCTTCTAGTTCCGTATGCCTGGCCTCCAACTGAAGTCTCTTTAGCTCCAGCTGGATTTTTAAGTCCACTGCAGAAAGGTTGAGCTGTCCATTCTCCGAGGATATTGTTTCTCCACTGTCAGTCTGATTGTCCTCCAGACTGCTGTTTGCTGATGCAGCTGTAACCAAGGCTGCAATCAGGTCTGCCTTAGTCAGGTTTCCAATGCACCAGTCCCCTAGCCTGGCACATCTCCGCCAACTGGCTTGTTATCAGCTTTCCATACTCCTCTGCTGACATGCTGCCTACTCACCCTAACACTAAGCTAACAAAAGAAATAAAACAATTGTGATATGAACTCTGAATATACTCTGCATGGCTGATTTAGAGTACAAAACACTTTCAGAGATCACTGTACATAAGCTACCGGAATCCGCTCTACCCACACCACTACAAGCCAATTAGTGTTTTTCCAACTAATCAATATGTGATGTGGATCCCACCTCAGCAAACCAATATGTGATAGGATATCCCAACCACTGCCAATATGTGACCCCCATGCCCTGGCCCAGCAATCAAGGAGCCTCAATCCTCACCACTAACACCAGGGAGGTCATCTCCTAGAAGAGGAAAGGATAACTAATACACACAGTAAAGAACAATTTCCCTTAAGTGCACACAGAGATCACAGTCAGTCTGGGGCTGGTTGCTCCCTTGCTCTCCAGGTCCCCAATAAGACTCTCCACTGGCACAGCTATAGGGTCCAGATCTCAGCCTAGCTGGCAAGCTCACCTCCAGTACCCTCTCTGTCCCACAAGTGCTTCATAAGCCTGCCCAGATAGCTGACACACACCCACACTATGAGATAATTATTTATACAACTTCACAGAAACTCCTGGGAAAGGCTGACACAGATGCTCTAGCTGTGCCCTTTTACCCAGACTATACGGTAGTAATTTTCTGCCACCACCAGCTATTATCAGCTACCCAAAGACCCTTGAAAGGGTGTCCAATTATTACTGTGCAATATTATTATCCAATTGGTAATGTGACTATTCAGTCTAAGGCTTATTTTAGAGTGGCCTGTTACAATGAACTCTAAATATGCAGTGTACTCTAGAGCTTATTTCTCCACAAACCAGCCACAGGTAAAGGTTTTTAAAATATTTAATAATAAATAATTAAAACACAAGACAATACTACTACACCACAGAGATATCTAAGAGTTCAGAGATCACACAGAAACCTAAAATAATACAGTAGGACAGGTCGATGTCAAAGAAAAACACTTAATCTAACTTTCTAATCTTTAGCTATTCTTAAGAGAGAAAACAGTGCTATAATCTTACTTACTTACATATAAAGAGCATAAGCAGTGTGGGGTTGATGGTCCAAGACGAAACGCTTTTCAGTCTCTCACTCAACAATAGTTTTTAAACACTAACCAACAGCTCTCTAAGGCCCTCCCAAATTACATCATTTTGACACTTAGTCTGGAGTTCCCAGGCCACAAACTGCATTATTTAGCAAGCTAACACTTGCTCAGGAGACTACAACAATAAAAGGCATTTCACATATACACTCTAGCAGAAACCAGAGCAATAAAGCACCTTCCACATGTAAATTCTGGCCTTAATTTTAACCTTAAAACAATGGGCCTGAAACCTTCATCCAAACTCACTGGTGGCGACTTGTAAACATCAAAGAGATTCATAAGATCTTTTCAACTTCAAAAGACACATTTGAAATGCTTGGCTTGGTTTTTCTTATAGCAGATGGCAATGTTGCAACAATCTTGAAGTTCACATTTTACAGTGTTTTCTTTCATTTAAAAACACAAGCCTGTATTTTACATTTATTTATACAATTGATAGAATTATGTATCAAATTCTATTTGACTAAGCTGGCAGCCTTTGCCCATCTTTCTCCAATCTTCACACCTTCATTCTTACATTCCCACCCTCCTTCCCCATCCAGGCATCTCGAAGAACGAGCAAGTTTGTGCGGTCTGCTGGGTCTTGTTATAGGATTTCTTACTCCAGCTGAGTAATGTTCATGTCTTTATTATGTTGTACATATTGGGATCAGCAAACTAGATCTGAGGTGAGGCAGAGAGCATCATGGGATATGGACTTGGCCTTGAGCTACTCGAAAACCTCGAGCTTGTGAAAGCTGCCGACTCGGAGCAGAGGGATCGGCTCCAAACCCATGTGTAAGAATGAAGGCGAGATGAACAACTCACATGGAACGTTATGGTAAGTACATAACTTCATTTTTTGTCCAACAAAAAGTGAGCCATCATAAAGATGAAGAGAGCTCTGCTTCTCATTCTTCTGATAATAAAGCTCATAGAGGGACTTTGCTAGTGAAACCTTTTCCAGTGTTCCAAAGGAAAGATATAGAAAAAAGCACAGGAGTTGATTAGAAGAATTGGGAGTACCTTGGACTTGAACTGGAATCTGTGGTTACGAGATGGAGAAGAACAGGAAGAAGACCAGCAGAACTGAAATTAGTAAATAAATGTGAGACACTAAAGAATCAATTACATTTGTAAATCATGACTTTACAAGAAAAACTGTCTGAGAAAAGATTGGATTTCTGTTGACTTTGTTAAACTTGTGGGGGGATTGAAAGGCATGTACCCCACTCCATGTCATTAATGCTTCGAAGAACGCTAAAAGGGAAAAACAAGTAACCTAGTAAAACCATTTACACACACACACACACACACATATATATATATATATATATATATATATATATATATATATAAAGAGGGGAAGGGACAAGTGGGATAAGTTGATCCTTCCAATAGAGCAAGATGGTTCATGATTACCTGATTTGAAAGGGATATTGTAGAGCTACACAGTGAAGGCTCATATGTGTAACACAAGCAGAAAGCTATAATTCAAAGTGGAAACGGATGATGATAAAACAAGGGTGGGATTCAAGAAATAGAGTGAGAGTGGGATTGTTGATGCAGATCCTTAAGGAGAATAACAGCCATACAAAATATTATATTCAAAAAGTATCAGAAAGTATTCTAGGAACTAAGCCAACTTGAGAATGGAGAAAGGAGATTTTGCCAATAGGGATGACTACAATTAGGGGTACAGAAAATAGATATGAGCAGGCTGGAATTTACTCAAGAAACTGGCAAAGAAACCAAGGTATTGGGAGCAAATAACTAGAGAGTGAAAGGTAACAATGAAAAGACACTTAGAAGACTTTTTGGACTGCAGGCTAGAGACTGCCTTCTCTACCCAAGACTGATATCTGAGTGTAGGCAAAAAAAGTAGTAGGAATCCTTAAGTGAAATACCTGTTCTGGTAGTGTTTTTAGTTGAATCTAGATCTGAAGCTGTTGTTAAAAGGGGATAATTAGAAAGATATATAAAATATTGCACAATAACCAATTAGAGGAGGTTAGAAAAGACTGGGAAGAAAGAGACTGGATAAGCAGTTCACAAGAAAACTATGGGAGGACATATGAATGGCTCCCAAATATACAACAATGTCTGGAAGATTAAGGTGTAATGAGGAAGAAAGAGGTAACCGGGAACATATGTCTTGGAAGTGTAACGAGTTGGCAGACTTTAAAAATTCCGTGCAGAGTATTCTGTCAGAAATATTAGGTGAGCAAATGGATGTAACTAAGGAAATTAAATAGTTTAGCTGGGATACAGTATCTGAATTACCTGGACAATTCTGGCTGCCATAAGAAGCAGTTACTAGAAAATGGAAATCAAGGTCTAAACCAACTGTATTTGAAGTATTGAATATTGTAGCAGAAATAAAAGAAATGGAAGTGGCATCTTTAAAAACATGTAGGAGCAAATTATCTAGAAAGAAAATGAAAATTGAAGGAAGAATAGATGTGGAATAATGCTTTGGAGGAGTGAGGTTTAACGGAAGACAGGAATTGGACAGTTTATGTAATTTTGGATTTATGGTGGTTATACAAAAATGTTTGATGTGCATTGTCTGTATCTGAGAACGTTAGTATGTTTTAATTAATGCATGATTGCCTGTGTCTTTAATTCAGTCAAGGTGTTAAAAATAAATGTCCATTGACTACTGTAGGTAAGTTGAACATTAACACACACACTGCAATGAAACTGTTTATAGGCTAATAGTTACAAGTACAATATAATTTCTGACTGACACCTAATGACATTCTGTTTAATTTGCAGCAAGCCTCAGTTTGGTATGTGTAGAGTAAGAAATTAGCAGCAGTTGTACAATATGATGGTAAAAATAATCAGGTACTGAACACCATTTCTCTACATTTTAAGCCAACTGTGCATGACACAAAAAGATATTCAGTGTCTCAAAGATTGTGTAGACATCCTCAGCTTTTGCACGTCATAATTTTGTGTAGACAGTAATTTTCATACATGCCCATTCATGAGCGTTCATGAACAACCATGAATCAAAAACATAATTTTATATAAAAAGGCCAAGTACTATGATTTCACACAGATATCCATACAGCCACCACACATCCATGTGACTCTGTAATAGCCTTTCCAGCTACATATATTGCAATTTGATCAGTTTCTTGTGAAATGAGTAATGCAGGGAAAGGAGAATTTGGTTTGTTGAGAATTTTAATTCATCATACATGTAGAACAAAAAATTGATAACTTGAAGAAATTTATTTCAAGCATTTGCAGAGATGTTCTGGAGCTCACAAGTTGCTTGTAGAGATTGTGTCCTGAAGTCTTCAAATTGAACATTATATGACTTAGAACTTATTGGGCACTCTATATCTATCTGTGTATATATATATATATATATATATATATATATATATATATATATATATATATATATATATATATATATATATATATAGTGTCACTATATTGTTTGTTCTTTTCTCATAGCAAGTTTCGTCTAAGTTGTATAATAAGCTATATTTTAACCTGAGACCCTGGTATGGCTAATATAGTCCATTTTAACAAGAACTGTACATCATTGTCATGTATTAGTTTAAATTAGCCATGGTTACAGTGATTAATTATGGTAGACTGTATCAACATTGTGCTGCAGGCAGCACAGACATTGGTGCCAGGAATTATTGTTTATTGGCACACAGGTCAAACACTTTATATTTTGCAAAGATCATGGTAAATTTTGTATTCAGTTGGCTGTGTGGCAGAATTGGGACTGTAGACTCATTCTTTTCTCAAATTCTTGGAGAACAAATAAAGTTGGTAATTTAGAGATATAAACTTGTTAACTTTTATAGCTGCATCAGTACATTGAAATCTTAGCACTGTGGCTTCAGTTCACCAGGGGTGTCATACAACTGCCTGTATATCCAGACATTGCTACCTGAGAGGGAGATGAATCTGTGATCATTTACAAAATATTTTGCCAGACATTTGTGCTGATTACTGCATTGCAGTCTTTCCTGCGGCATGAAATTCAAGGCTGCCTAAAGCTGTTCATTTTCAACACTATTTGGAAGGAAGGCTAGAATGATAAATCATTGAAGTCCCAATTGAAATTGAACAAGAGTAAGAATTTTACATTTGCTGTTGTTGAGAAATGGGACTGTGGTGGGAGGGAAATTTTGGAAGAAACATGGATATGTGGGTCACTTAAATGCAAATGATGTAGTCTGGCAACAGATGTCATAGATTTTCTCAGCAGCACCAGTCAAGGACCACACCCAAAGGTAGTAATCTTGACTGCTGATACTTGTATAATACTGAATAGTACAGAGCTTAACCTCACTACTGTCCTGTTGTTTAGGAACTACACAAAATTGTCCTGCAGCATTCTACTGTTTTGTATTTTGTGATAACTTTTTTTTTTTTTTAAATATCGTCCATGAATCATTTAATACTTAACTTTAATTTGTATATTCTAAGCATTTTCCTCATCTGTTAATTTGTATATTCTAAGCATTTTCGTCATCTGTTGGCCATAGATGATGATCTACACTGTGGAAAAACATATAGTGCTATGACAGCTTATGTTGTCAGTACTGCCATAACTATTTGCCATTACACACAAGTTTAGTATAATGTGCAATTAAATATCAAGTAACTGGTTTTGAAGATGACCATTTTCATTTACTAGTATGTTCTCCTCATACCTCTCAACCTCTTAGCACAAGAAATCTATACAAAGTCAAAAAGAATGGGGGAGCAAAGGCCCAACAATTGGGACAGATTTTAAATATTAATCTTATAAAGTTGTTTTCAGATATCTTGAAATAGTGAGTTTCATGCTGTAAGTGTAAGTCTTGAGAAGCTTTGTTTTTTACCCATTGCCTTGCTGAAATGGGATCTTGACAAATGGATTACATTGTTTATAGAGGTGAATAGATGACAATTTGCCTCTGTTGTTATCCCCATTGCCTTGCTGAAATGGGATCTTGACAAATGGGTTACATTGTTTGTAGAGGTGAGTAGAGGACAATTTGCCTCTGTTGTTACCCCCATTGCCTTGCTGAAATGCGATCTTGACAAATGGATTACATTGTTTGTAGAGGTGAGTAGATGACAATTTGCCTCTGTTGTTACCCCCATTGCCTTGCTGAAATTGGATCTTGACAAATGGATTATATGGTTTGTAGAGGTGAGTAGAGGACAAGTTGCCTCTGTCGTAGTGTATGCTCTGGAGGTGGGCAATATGAGTAATGAATTAGTTGGAATGTCAGTCATCTGGGGCAGTGGCCATAGCAGTTTCTAGCAACAACTAAGATTTTTAAAAATAGATGCAGTGATGTTCTCTGGGCCCACTGAGAGCTATGAATCTGCTGATCTTGTGTACTGTCACTTCTAAAGTAAGGGAGTTCTAAGCTGACTAGAAAGATAAGTTTGGGTGCCAAGCCCTTCAGATCTTTCCTGTCACCAAAGAGTACACTCCTCTGAGGCTTTCAAGGATCGACAGTCAGCTTATGGTGTTCCTTTGATAGGCAGATAAGTTCTATTTGGGAAAAAAAACTGTTTTAGTTAAAAAAAATTATTTGCTAACATTTTACTGTTTAGAAAATTATGAGCAATTAATTAGTTTGAATTTTAATCAAGCTAGAAGTTTGTGTTTTAATGGACTCACAGGAAGGTAAACGGGAATGTGCTTTTTTCAGTTTATAAGTTGTTTAAAGTATTTAAATTTTTTTTTCTGTGAATAAATTGTTTATTTTAATTTTTTGGGCTTGCAGCATGTTTTAAAGTGCTTTTACTGTGCTTTTCAGTTAATAACGGCAGTGGCGCAGTGGTTGCATTGTCGCCTTACAGCAAGAGGTTCTCCAGTTTGATTCACAGCTGGGGTGCTTTCTGTGTGGAGTCTACATGTTCTCCCTGCATTCGTGTGGGTTTTCCTCCAGCTGCTCTGGTTTCTTCCCATGTTACAAAGACATGCATCTGGAGCGTTTCTCCCCGGGCCTCCACTGAAAAATGGCTTAGTTCCAAATCGGACTTTCCTGGTAAACAAATGTTAAATAAAGGGACTTACATTTTTACTGGATTTTGCCGTTTGTTTTCTCGTGGAAAAAGGCACCATTTTCTGCTTGACAATGGAACAAACTGATAGTCCCATGGTCAGTTCTTCCAGCCACAAAAGAAAAGTTAAGCAAACAGCCTTTGCTACCACAGTAGGCTAGTAGTTTGCCTGAACTGTAGGTGGGTTACTGCTGTATCCGTTAGTTATACCTCAGACTACTCACTTTTTACCCTGGATCATTCTGGTGTAGCTCCTATAGGCATTATAGACCATGGGTTAGCCATATCCTCTGTGGATGTTGGGGTCCCCTCATTGGGCAAGGGAGAGCCAGTCTTGTTGGTCCTAGGAGAAGGGACAGGGAAGGCTTCCCTGTTTTGTCAGAATGTTTAGTCCATTCCTGGGGAAGCTGCTGCTGATATTAATAACACTGTTGGGTCAGTTTTTCCTCTCAAAAAGAAACATACAACTAAACATGTATCTACTCCTCCTCAAATTTCCTTGGGCAGGAGTAATTTACTGGATCTGGCTCAGGGTTTCATTCAAGCTATTGATCCTTTTTATAAAATAGTTTATGGTAAAAGAAAGGGGGTATCTCTTTTCTTGAAGAGATTCAATATTATGAATCTGGATAGGAAGAAGCAGATACAGGCTTTTCTCCTCAGATTTCTGATTCGGACTCAAAGGAGAGCTCAGTTTCTGATTCTCCTGTGGGGGGGTTATATTTTCTCTGACAATTCCAGAGTGGCCCAGTGTTTTCAGTGAGAGAACACTAAGGTTTCTCAGTCCCTCAGAAAATACTGTGGGCTCTTGCAGAAGGAATTTCCAGAACCTTCACCTGTTCCTCCAGTTCTGTTAGTTCTGGAGGATGTGTGCGTGTTACTGAATGCAAATTTCATGATAGTCAGCCTACTGTCCCTAAAAAGGCACATAGGATGTTTAAAGTTCCTTAGTCTTTTATGTTTTTATACAATCTTCCCAAACCTGACCCTGCAGCTGTAGCACTAATTAATCCTACTGCTGCTAAAGATTTAATTCATTTCAATCCTACTGTTTCTGATAAGGATGGGAAGATTAAGTCTGCAACTTTGATTTACAGAATTTCAAATTCTCAGGCTCATATGTTAGTTTGTTCTAATTGTGAAAGTATGAGAAATATTCTGTCGGCAACTTCTTCTTGTAAGGTAAAATCAGCTTTAAATAATTTAGTATCTTATTTTGTACAAGTCACTACTTATTGTTTACAGTATGTGTATGATTCAGTTGATACTTTTTTCAAGGGCTTTGGCCAGTGGTACTGTGTTGAGCTGATTTGCCTGGATGCATTGTTAAAGCCTCCCAGATGATGATAAAAATGATATCTTAAATTCTCTTTTTAAAAGAGATTTAGTTTTTGGCCCCTCTCCTGCAGAGGTGATCAAAAAATGTGATGTCAGGGGTAAGTTGATGCATGGAATCTATTTTTCAGCCCTCCTTTAACAAATTTTCTAGCCCTTCATCCAGTTTTGGTAAAAAAGCAAAATGCAGGTAAACAGATGTTTAGGAAGAAATGGCAAGGGGTTCCAAAAAGAATTCAGGAACCTCCCAAAACCAAGGGCAGTCCAACAAGTCAAAAATTACTATTTAAGGGGCCTAGTCCCCCATCTTATCACCCACCTACCCTGGCAGTCCCTTTTCCCTTCCAGAAAGATTAAATTTAACATATTTTTTGGCAGTGGATGGTTTCAGATAAATGGGTTCTGAAGATCTTTCATCAAGGTTACAGATGGTAGTAGAAGGAAATCCCTCCTTTCAGGGGGGGGGGGTGAATAGTCCCTCATCCACTGGACCAGACTGTCTCATTTCCACCCGTACTTCATCATGTGCTGTCCTGTGGAGTTATAGAACCAGTTCTTCCTGCCCAGGTGGGAAAAAGTTTTTATCCAAGGGTGTTTTCAGTGCCAGAGAAAGAAATTACTTGGAGACCAGTGCTGGATCTTTCTTTCCTAAACCTGTTTGTGATAGTGCCAAGTTCAAAATGCTGTCATATCACAGCTTGTTACCTCTTCTTCCTTATTTAAGTTTCCTGATAACATTTTTAAATATGATTATCTTCACATCCCTATTCATCCATACTTCAGGAGTTTCTCATAAATCACGTTATCAGCTCTCTGCATTACTCTTTGGACTATCCATTGTGCAAAGAATGTTCACAAAGTGTCTAGCTCCAGTTCTAGTTCATTGCAGGCTACAGGATATCCACATTTTTCCATATTTAGATGACGTGCTTATCTTTACAGAGTCTTTTTCAACATATCAGGAATCTCTTGTTTGGGTGAGAGATCTCTTACATAAGCTGGGATTCCAATAGAACATTCAAGTCTTTTTTAGCTACTTCACAAAGGATTATGTTCCTGGGGTATTGATTAGACACCTAAGGTCAAAGAGCTTTTCTTCCTTATAAAAAACAGATCTATATCTAGATACGTTTCGAAGGTTTTCCACTCAGACTTCAGTCACTGCAAGGGAATTCCTCAAAGTTTTGTGTCTCATGGCAGTTATGATTCTTATGATGCCCAAGGCAAGACTCCACATGAGAAAGATACAATGGTATCTGAAGTCTCTTTGATCCCAGCATCAACATCCTTTGCCTTTTCAAAACCCAGTGCGGGGGTTCATTGTAGAGAAATCATTTGGTGGAACAGCAGATATCCTCAAATATAGGACTTTCAATTCTACCTCCCCTGTATCAAAGTAGTCAGTCACCACAGACAATCCAATCTTTGCTTGGGGAATAATTTCAGGAGGGATAAAAGTACAAGGTGTGTGTGGGACACCAAGGCAAGATGCAAGCACATTAATATAAAAGAGAGGCATCCTTGATAAAGGCACTCAACTCTCTGAAACATCTTTGGTCCCTAGGACCTCTTCAAGTTGTTACAGACAATACCACAGTTGTGTGATACATCAACAAGCAAGGGGGGAATCAGGTCGTATACCCATTGCAAACTAGCCATATTAGCTTGGGATATAGCTTCACAGTGCAGTCTCACTCTACAGGCATCCCACATTTCGTCAGAAGTATTTGGCAGACAAGCTGAGCAGGACAAAGGAAGACCCTCACAAATGGAAACTAGATCGAAAACTAGATTTTCTCCATCTGTGGGGAGTTCCTCAAGTAGACCTCTGTGCCTTCTCTCTGAACAATCAGCTGGCAAGATTCTGCTGCCGGACTCCATACAAGAAGTGCTGGAAGACAGATGCCTTTTCTTTGGACAGGAATGTTCCTATACGCTTTTCCACCCTTTCTATTGATATCCAGTGTACTTCTGCAAATGCCGAAGAATTTCCCCAAGATCATTATTGTGACTCCCTTATGACCCAGGCAACAGTGTTACTCCTTTTTTTTTTGAAAATGGCCAGGGGCAAATACCACAATCTTCCTCACAGTCTGTATCTACTCACACAAGATCAGGAGTGTTTGATGCACACCATCAGCAACACCAACACTATTCCACATAATAAGTTGACTGCCTGGATGTTGGGGCCTTAATTCACTTTAAGCATCTGTTTACTGAGGATGTGCAGCAGGTACTAATGTAGGCAAGAAAGGCTGCTACTAGAAAATTATATATTAGCAAATGGGAAAGGTTTTCTAGTCAGTGTCAGTAACATAACCAACATCCATTTATGGTCTAGTTGTTCTCTGATTTTACAATATTTGTGTGAGTTATTATCCTATGGCCTTTCTTACTCCTCCATCAAGGTTCATTTATCGGCCATAACAGCATATCTGTCTATTAATCCTTTTTCAATGCATTCTCATATTCAAATGTTTGAAAGGGGTTTTGCATAATAGGCTTCCTGGAAATTTGGTATTCCCTCCTTGAGATCTTAATTTTTTTTTAGAGAAGCTAACACTTGGTACATTTGAACAAAATAACCAGGCTGACTTGAGGTTCTTAATATGGAAAACAGTTTTACTGATTGCTCTGATCTCTGTTAGAAGGGTGTCTGAGTTGCAAGCTGTTATGGTGAGTCGACCCTACATCATTTTTCACAGGGACAGGGTTTCTTTGAGAACTAATTCTTTTATTCCTAAAGTGGTATCTGAGTTTACTTTAAGCCTAAATATTGATCTCGCCATTTTCTTTCCTCAATTTAAAAATGAGAGAGAGGATACTCCATACCTTGGCTCTCTACAGACATCTCAGGTACTATCTTGACAGAACTAAATCTTTCAGATCTTCCAATCGTTTATTTCTTGTGAAGGTAAGAAAAAGAACAACCCATGTAAAAGCAGACTATTTCCAAATGAAAGTCTCCAGTCAAACAGAGATACGAAGAAGCACTTGCATAAGAAGTAGGCCCGTCAAATAGTGTGTGCACATGTATACCAAAAGTTGGAAATACACATTCAAAAGAATGTCATGAATAATAGGTTGGAGTAATAGTTTTCAATCATAATTGCTACTGTATCCATATTATTCTGGTATATAAATGGTCTTACAGGTACAGAAAAAAGCAGAGAGTATTGGGTTTTATTGAGGAATGTAGGGTGCAAATAGCAATGTTTCAAATGGCACATTTGTATAGAAATGAGCATGTGAATTTGACAAAGAAAAGATTTCAGGGTACTGTCAGAGATGCTGGGTGAGCAGATTGGACTGACTAGGGAGATGAATTTTTTTTTTTTTTAGTTATGCTATAGAATTGAAATTGCCAAGACATTGTAAAGCCTTGCTGAGTCTAATTATGGTGGTTGCCAGAAAAGTAATTACTAGAAAATGGAAATCAAAGTCTAGACCAACTTTACTAGAAGCAGTGAATATAGTAAAGATAAAACAACTGAAATTGGGATCTTTAGAAAAGGGAAGGAGCAAACTATGCAGAGCAGGAATTAAGTTTAAGAGGCAGGATTTGAATGAGCCATATAATACTTAACTGACAGTAACTGGATGGTTTATAAGTGATGTGTTTGCAACTACAGTTGTTTCAATGGTGTCTGTGATGTAAACTCTTTGCAACTGAAATGGTATCATTTTCATTTATATAAATGTAAGATTGCCTGTTTCATATGTGAAAATTTAATGTTGTTGTGTCTTTCATCTTTTCCCGGTTAGGGGTCGCCACAGCAGAACTCTGGTCCACTAGTGATTGGCAGTAGATCAAAGATAAGGGCAGTGTGTCTTTTCATCTAGTGTGAAACTCGTAGGGTTTTTTTTTTAAATTTTGATTGTTACAGTAATTGTTTGATTGAACACGTGATGATTTTTAATTAAATTTTAATTATATAAACTTGTCATTTATTACCTTCTGTATTCTGATGAAGTCTTGCTGACGAAAGCGGATAAATAAATTTTGGATACGCTATTTCTCTGGAGGTTATTACTTGCTGTTTCACCTTGGTTGCTTGGATTATTTTGTTTGTTTTTTGCACTTCTTTGCTTAAATGTAAGATTGCCTGTTTCATATGTGAAAATTTAATGTTGTTGTGTCTTTCATCTTTTCCCGGTTAGGGGTCGCCACAGCAGAACTCTGGTCCACTAGTGATTGGCAGTAGATTTTTACGTACCGAGTTGCCAGCTCTGACGCACAACCTTCAACGAAGGTATGCCCATTCACACATGTCTCCACACAGAAGATGCTCTAGCTGAGAATCGAACAGGACAACGTTGTACTGTGAGGCGACAACGCTACCGCAGCACCACCACAGATTTCAGGGCATATATTCAGCAGACTGTTAAGTACAAAGGAGAATATGATAAATATTACTGATTGCCAGAAGGGCTCCAGTATTGATAGAAGAGGAAAGCAAGACAGTAATGGTGGATTTGTAGTAGTAGTAAGGGTCCATTGGGAGGGGAGGAGGATTACCCTGGAATGTATTTCTATTCCACTACAAACTGTTGTCATGGAGCTTAAGAAAATTTTGGGAAAATAATCAGCTTTCAGCAGGGAATATTACTAACAGGTGGAGAGTGGAACTTGATTTGCAATAATGAGGATTTATCAGGAGGAGTTAGAAGGGAAAATATGACAAAATAGGTTAGATTTCTGAAGAAATATATGAGAATATTTGGTAGAGAAGATATGACTAGGAAGATGTGAGTAGGAACTCTGGCATAATTTACATAATATTTTTCAAGATTTATTATCTGGGATAAACTGGATAGATTTTCTTTTTCACTGGAGTGTGTGTATTTAATTGAACACTTTGATACACATCCAATAACTATTTCAGATCATTCCCCAAAAAAACTAAGATTAATATGCAGGGTAATAAAGTGAAAGAGACGCATACACTTTACTACTTACTGTTAAAAAGGGCAGAATTTAAGGAAGTGATAGTGAAAATGATTTGAGAATTATTAGGAGATATAGAAATTTCTTCAAAAGGAATAGTGAGTGGGATAAAATGGAGTTTAGGAACAGGGTAGAAATAAGAAATATATATGGTAAAGAAGTAATGGGAATTATTTAGAGGGGACCATAGACAAAGTATTATAGTATCAGGTGAATGTCACAAAACAAGAAGATGGGCAACTGTAAGATGCTGAAGGGGAAAATAAGGGTGTATTTGAATTATATGCATGAATTTCGAAAAGTTTCTTTAAGCAACTATTTTTGATAACTCTAGAGCACAAAAAACTAAATAGTTGTTGCCAAACAGGGAGTCTATGACAAAAACAATGACCAGAGATCCTATAGTGGTAATAAGAGATATTTCTGATTTTTTTATGAAAACTTACATAAAGCAGAGGAATGTGAAAACCAAGAAAAGGCACAAATGGAAATATTTATGGATGACTTAATTGTGCCAAGGTTAGAGGAAGATGAAGCTCAACAATTAAGCTAAGAAGAGATGAGATAAAAGTTGTGATGTGTAAGCAATTAAAAAAGAAGTCTGTAGGAACAGACTGTATTCCTGTGGAAGTTTGAAATTTAGGAAGAAATAAAGTGATAAAAATCTGGAAGATTGTGTTTAACATTATTTTAAAAGGGGGGACATACCAGCATCTTGAAAGAAAGCTGTGGTGGTTGTGTTGATGTGCGGTATTGCCAGCTATGCCGGAAGAAGTAAAGCAGTAAATGTATAACATATGTCAGCATAGTTAGCTGGAGTTTTGGAAATAATTGTATGTCATTTGTTTATCAAGCTGATTTGTACAGATGCTTGTGTTGAAAAATGTGTTTATAAAGCTGCTTGTGTTAACAATGTACCAACAGTGGGTCCTGCTGGACAAAAAAAGAAATACACCTGTACGTCAGACTGTATTGTAACTGTTGAAATGAATATATTGTAACAGAGGATTCTGGAAGAGAAGAGGTTAATCTCAGCTGCTAACTTTGAAATATAGTCTGTAATTAAATTACGTGATTTAGGTCATAAAGATCATATTTCACAGTTTTGATTGCAGCCAGAGACAAGATGTCTGTGAAAACCAGGACTAGGAATCCTATTGTATTGTCCTTAGGGGTGAACTGATTGCTACCCTGGAAGGCTGGAATTTTTTGAAATGGTTTTATAGCTTCCAGATGTATAACACATCTTAGCAAACCTCTATGCGTGTGCATGGCGACATATATGTGCAAAATTCTGGCTCAGCTTCCAGTAAAGGGGGTAGTGTGGAAACCAGAAGTCAGATGCCCAGATGTATGTGATGTCTTTCTGCAATCCAGCACTGAAATGATATTTTGATACTAGGTGAGCTGGAAGTCTCAGGGCTGTCTATTTGTGAAACCTAACAAAGAAGGACCTCTCACCCACGTCAACTTGCTTGCTCTAGTAAGTGAACTAGGGGACAGTAATTCTTTAGATCAGTCAGAAAATTATATTGAGATTAGTTAAGTATTGATCTGATGTTCTCAATCTTCACATAATCCTTGACCATGTGCTCTGTTCTGAGCCTCGGAACCAGCTCAGCAATTTACTTCAGCTCGTGCCTTCCAAACTCGCAAGCTAGGCTCTACCCATAATGCTCCTGTCTAAATTACCTCACATCTCATTTGTTGCTTTGTGTGTGAGACGCGTTCAACCTCTCTCAAGCTTTGGCATTTAATAGAGTACGTTTTTCTCTATTTTTTCTTCATATATTCTACATTTTGTCTGTTTACGTGCTTTCTTTTTTCTGCCTGCTCCTCTCCTTTCCTTTCTGCACATGTGAGTGATCCTTTTCTTTTCCCTTCCCTCTACCATTGGGTAGTTCCTTTACGCGTCATTGTTGGTACGGTCATCTCCCTTCTTTACCTTTAAGGCAATTCTGGTTACCTTTGTTGGTACTGTTCTGCCTTCTTTTCTATCTATATAAAATAAAATAAGTCTTTTTCTCCATTTTCCCTGTGTGTGTGTGCTGTCAGCACTAGGCCTTGTTAATCTAGCATGGCTGATAAGTCTTCCAAGGGCACCTCTGGTTTCAGGAGGTACCAAAAATGTGAGAGAAACAAACCCAGTTCATATGGGCATGTCTGCTGTGTATACTGTTTAGGCGCTGTCCACCTTCATGAGGATTGCGCCATTTGTCATGGTTTCTCTGCCAGGACCTTGACTGAGTGGAGAAACAAATTAATATTGAAATGTCTGTTAAAGGGAGACTTTGAGAGGGCCATCTCGGGTCCGAGAACTGAATCCAGCTCGTCATCCTCTTCTTCTAAACCAAAGAAATGATCTCATTCAGTTCCACGAACTTCCTCAGAACCACTGCCATATTGACCAAGCAGCCTACTGTGTCGACAGCTTCCATGGCACCGATAGGCAAGAATGACTTGGCACCAAGCATTGCTATGGAAAAGACACCTGGAGTTTCAGTACCAGTGGTTTTATCTGTACCAAAGCAGACTTACTTTTATTGCCTTACCAAGAACTACATACTCCCCTTCGGTCGATCCATTTTCGGACTGACCACCCAGCCTGTTCATGGAACTGAGACCACCTAGGTCTCCTATGGCATCATCCGTTCAGTCCACTAAGTGTCTCATAGATTTGGGCATCATGTGACTGGTCAAACCAGCTCCTGACAGTGAGGGGATTACCTCAATCTTTGATTCACAGCCAACTTGACTCCAGAACCGGTCCTTCTTCATCGCAGTCGCACATTCCTTCTCCAACTCCAGCCGAGCCTTTGGAGCCCCTGACATCGACCTGCCTGGCTCCAACTGCCTCGGTTCTGATTAGAGTCTCTTCTTCAGAACCAAAAATTGCCTTGACTTCTTCCAGTTTTTTGGAACCAGAGACCTCCCAGTGTCGAAGCTGCATAGTTGGTTTCAAGGGGCAGGGTTTGACTTTGATTCTTTTGGAGACTTCCATGCCCCTTGGTGCCTCAGCGTTCATGGGCTCAACCCAGGCTTCTGCTTCGGAGGTGGCATCCTCAGTGCAGGGTGAGACCATGGTTCCAAAGGAGTATATTTCAGTTTATGGCTTCCCATCCCTCTACAGGAGGGGCTGGCCTTTCGGATCATGGAGTGGGTCTTGTCCATTGTGGGCTCGCAGTCCTTGTCACCCCTGTCAGGCCAAACAACATCTGTATCCCCTCAACTGGAGCTTCTACCTGCCTCAGCCCTGGGACAGGGGCACAAAGCCTCAGAAGCAATCCACCTTGCTGGTTTCCTGTTCAGATACTTCCCCGGAACATCCCAGTGAGGAAGTACCTTTGAAGAAAAAGTGCAAGAGGAAGTACTTAGAGTCCTTCACTGAGGATACTAATTTTGATGAAGGGGAAGGTTCCCCCAGGCCACCCCAATGATGTTTCATTTGGGGACATCCTGGAAATCCTGAAACAGAGGGGGTAGCTGGACTTCCCTCCAGCCTTCCTTAGAGGAATTGGTATACCTGGAGGCATTTCATGCCCAGACCTCTACCTTTGAATCTCTCCACCCACTGACAAGCTTGTTAAACTAATCACTCAGTGGGCCTGGAAAATTCCTGACTCCATCATGCCAATCCCCAAGAGGCCCGACCAGATCCTATTTTCCCTTAAGGACGAGCAGCATTGCGCTAAGGGTATCCCTGTAGATGCCATGGTGATAGTGGCAGCCACAAAAAAGGAACTTCCAGAGGAAAGCTCTACTAACCATCCTCCTAACAAGGAGTCTAGGACTATGGATAGGTTTGGAAAGCTCGTTTATGCTTCATCGACCTTCGCTCTTAGGTCTTTGAACTACATGGCACACTTCACCGGGTTGCAGAGAGATCTGATTAAAGAGCTGCCAGACAGTCTTACAGGAGCAGTAATCAAAGGGGCCCGAGACAAGGTTACCTCTCAGCTTGCCACCCTTGAATTGATTTCTAACTCATCCATGAGGCTAATTGCCTACACAGCCAAAGGGATGACGAGCAGTGGGTTCAGGTGTAGCCATCAGGAGACATGCCTGGATGTGCTTGTGTGACTTTGTGGAGCCATTTAAATCTTCATTCGTCAATGCTGCATTTGACAGATCACCCCTATTTGAACCCAAGGTAAAAGACACACTGGCCAGATGTGAGAAAGATGGGAAGACTCTTTCTGCCATAGACATGCACATCTCCACTCCGCAGCGATCCTACTCTAGGAATAAGAGAAGTGGGAGGCTATAGTCCAAAAAGTCCCAAGGGCCTTTCCAGGACTCATGTGGTAAGGACTTCTCCCAGGGCAGAGGGGGAATTAATAATGGAAGACAATGTTCTAAAGGCAGAGGTGGCCACAGAACCAGGGATCCAGAGACTCCTTCTCTGGTAACTCCTACCAGTGCTCCTAAACAGAGGCCCAATTGCCTTCCACTGGAGGCAGTTGGGGGATGATTATCTCTGCACCAATCTGCCTGGCTACAAATGACATCAGACAAATGGGTACAGGGGATCATTTCCAGAGGCTACATCATTCCCCTTTCAATGAATCCAAAAACACAAAAAAGACACCCAGACATTTTACCCAATCAAAGGGAAGCAGCATTTGCAGAAATTCAAACACTGCTGGAAAAAGAGAGTCATCCAAGAACTAGACCAGAGAGGATCCAGATTTTACTCGAGATTCTTTTTGGCTAGGTTTGGGAAGCTCGTTTATGCTTCATCGACCTTCGCTCTCAGGTCTTTGAACTACATGGCACACTTCACCGGGTTGCAGAGAGAGATCTGGTTAAAGAGCTGCCAGACAATCTTAAAGGAGCAGTAGCCAAAGGGGTCCAAGACAAGTTTACCTCTCAGCTTGCCATCCTTGAATTGATTTCTAACTCATCCATGAGGCTAAGTGCCTACACAGCCGAAGGGATGACAAGAGCAGAGGGTTCAGATGTAGCCATCAGGAGACATGCCTGGATGTGCTTGTGTGAATTTGTGGAGCCATTTAAATCTTCATTCGTCGATGCTGCATTTGACAGATCATCCCTATTTGAACCCAAGGTAAAAGACACACTGGCCAGATGTGAGAAAGATGGGAAGACTCTTTCTGCCATAGACGTACACTTCTCCACTCTTCAACGACCCTACTCTAGGAATAAGAGAAGTGGGAGGCTATAGTTCAAAAAGTCCCAAAAGCCTTTCCAGGACTCACGTGGCAAGGACTTCTCCCAGGGCAGAGGGGGAATTAACAATAGAAGACAATGTTCTAAAGGCAGAGGTGGCCCACAGAACCAGGGATCCAGAGACTCCTTCTCTGGTAACTCCTACCAGTGCTCCTGAACAGAAGCCCAATTGCCTTCCTCTGGAGGCAGTCGGGGGATGATTATCTCTGCAGCAATCTGCCTGGCTACAAATGACATCGGACAAATGGGTGCAGGGTATCATTTCCAGAGGCTAAATCATTCCCCATTCAACAAATCCAAAAACACAAAAAAGACACCCAGACATTTTACCCAATCAAAGGGAAGCAGCATTTGCAGAAATTCAAACACTGCTGGAAAAAAAAAAGAGTCATCCAAGAACTAGGCCAGAGAGGATCCAGATTTTACTCAAGATTCTTTTTAGTGCTCAAAAGAAAACGGGACTGGAGACTCATTTTGGATCTCGACCAGTTCAACAAGTCAGTTCAGCAAACCAAGTTCCAGATGGTCTCGGTACAGTCAATACTTGGAAAAAGATGATTGGATGTGCTCTATAGATCTTCAGGATGCATATTACCATATAAAAATGGACAAATGCTCCAGAAGATTCCTGCACTTCTGGCTGGGAGCCAGTCCCTTTCAGTTCAGAGCACTGCCCTTTGGTCTCACCATAGTCCCCAGGGTGTTTACCAAATGCATGCAGTGGTAGCATCTCCTCTCAGACTACTGGGATTTCAAGTTTTTTTCTTATCTCAACAACTTGTTCCTTATCACTACCACCAGGCATCAACTTGTAAGAGTGAGAGATTATACCCTACATTTTTGCACTTTGTTAGGCATTACAGTAAATTACAAAAAGTCAAATCTGCAACCTACACAACAGCTGGAATTTATTGGAGCTCTGTTAAACACAGTTACAGGAATTACTTCACTCCTAGTAGAAAGGCTCCAAAAGATCAGATCACAAGTAAAACCACATTATTCAGAAAATAAGTTTACCAACCAGACTCATCTTACAGGTGCTAGGCTCGATAGCAGCCTCTATTACTCTAGTTCCCTTGGCCAGATATCACATGCAGATTCTCCATTGGCTTCTGGCCACCCAATGGTCATTATTGAATCAGCCAATGTTGCATCACATCTTGATCTTCAGTCACTGCAAATAAGACCTGTTTTGGTGGCTCCATTCCAACAAGATCTTTGTGAACTGTCCTTTCGTCCTTCTGCACCAAGCCATAGTGACCACAAATGCTTCCCAGATAGGGTGCATTATCTGAGAAGGACAGTCCAAGGCACTTAGTCCCAACTGGAGGCCAGTTTGCACATCAGTGTTCTAGAGATGAGGGTGATGCTCTTAGCGTTGCAAGTATTTAAAGATGCCCTTCTCCTAGGAACAGTGGCATTTCAGATGGACAATATGTCGGTAGTCTGGTACATCAACAAACAAGGAGGAACCAAATCTTATCCACTTTGTCGAGAAGCCCTCAGAGTTTGGCAATGGGTGATTTTTTCCAACTGCTTTCTCATGGAAATGCATATTCCGGGGAGCTCCAAAGTGATAGTGGACAAGTTCAGCAGAGCTATTCTAATGCCTCATGAGTAGTGTCTCAATCCTGTGGTGATGGAAAAGATTTTCCTCCACTGGGGCCAACCTTGCTGCAATCTGTTTGCTTTCCCTCTGAACAATAAGTGCAGCAGTTACTTTGCCCTGATTCTCCCCTCTGGGGGAGTCACCCAGAGACACTATTCTCTACAATTGTCCTCCCGGTCTCCTGTACACCTTTCCTCCAACTCCTCTGATACCTCAGTTTCTAAAGGAAACCAAGAGGTCAAAGAAAACAATAGTCCTCATTGCCCCGTTCTGGCCTTGACAAGTTTGTTTTCCCTTCATTTGGCTTCATCTACTTCAAAAACCTTGGATTCTGGACCCACCTCCAGATGTATTATCTCATCCAGAAGGAATGGTTCATACAAATCTCCAACATCTCAAGCTCACCGCATGGCTTCTCTAATTACCATGCTTGCCAGGCATTCTTCCCTTACCTCACTAGTCTGACAAATCATTTTGGCCCATCACAAACCTTCAATTAGAAAGCTGTGCTATAGTAAATGGGAAAAATTTGCTAGATGAGCTCTTAACAGTAATATTGACACTTACACAGCTCCTGTGGATAAAGTTTATTTTCTGGCCTTACTTTATCAGTCTAGTTCTTTAGCCTCTACCACTCGAGTACATCTGGCTGTGATATCTAACTTTCATATTGGTTTGGATTGTTCTTCACTTATGTCACACAAACTTTGTAAGGCCTTTTTGTAAGGAACCGTAATGTTAAGGCCTCCATTTAAAGAACTCATTGCTCCCTGGGATTTACCCTTCCCTGGGATTTACCATTGGTCCTACAATATCTCACTTTATCCCCCTTTGAACCTTCAGCTACTTGTGACTTAAAAATTCTGACATGGAAAATTTTGTTTTTATTAACTATTACTTCAGCAACAAAAGTACTGGAAAGTCAAGCTTTGTCCTGGAAAACTCCCTATTTAATATTTCACAAGGACAGGATTTCCATCAGAACTAATCCTTCCTTTTTTTCCAAAGGTTAGTTCAGAATCTAATATCAATCAAACCTTTCACCTACCAGTCTTTTTCCCTAATTTCTCCAATAAGGGAGAGCACTGCTTACACTTATTAGATGTTCACAGGCAATTACGTTTTTACCTTTGCAGAACAAAGGATATCAGAAAATCTGACCAACTGTTTGTGACCTTTTCCTCACTTTCCTTAGGTGTAACCCAGTTTCTAAGGTTACCTTAGTTAAATGGTTTAGCAGTTGTATCACCTTTATTTATCATTCAAAGGGTCTCAAACTACCACTTCCTGTGAACGCTCATTCAAATAGAGCTGTAGCAGCTTCCACAGCTTTTCATGTTAGAACTTCTTTAAATGACATATGTGCAGCAGCTACATGGGCATCTCCTCATACCTTTATTACTCATTACAAACTGGATCAGGTCTCAAGGGGCGCATGCATCATTTGGTTCGATGGTGCTCTGGAATATTCTGCCATGAGATCTTCCAAGATACAGTTAACTAGAACTCTGTCCCACAGTCAAGTATTATGTGAAGATTGACATAATCAGATAAAGAAGTTATGTCTTACCATAACGTTCCATCTGTGTTGCCGATCTTCACTAATCCTTGACATCCCCCCCCCCCCTTTTCCCCCTGCCTAAGACTCTTAGTGGACCAAATGCTTCCAAAGACTGGTTTCATAATAGGGACACAGATGTGGTCTCTCAGTGTGGTTTTTCTATTTGTCTACCATTATGTTAGGCAAACTCGATCTGAGGTAATTTAGAGAGGAGAATTATGGGTAGAGCCTAGCTCAAGAGTTTGGAAGGTGCGAGCTGAAGTAAACAGCTGAGTCAGTCCTGAGGCTCAGAACTGAGCCCACAGTTAAGGAATAGTGAAGATCAACAACACAGATGGAACATTATGGTAAGACATAACTTATTTTTTTCTGTATCTGTATGAATCTTTCCATTGTTGTTATTTTTAATATTTTCTATGATTGAAACTCCAGTGTTTATTGTAAATAGATATTTAGTATTTTCATGTTCTTTTATTATTTATTATTAAATCTATTTAACATTTTCAGTGTGGCTGGTCTTTTAGAGAATATTTTAATCTTTGAGTGTACTTATATTTATTTGGTGACACTATGGCCACTCCTGAAAGCCTTACTGTTTGGTCAACATTACCATTGGTATTAATATTAATTTCACTCAGTATAATTGGGTACCCTGGCAAGAGCCTTAGAGTAGCCGAATTTGTGGGTGTTCTGGTGGCAGTGTATCTACCTTATAGCCTGGGCAAAGGTGGTAGAGCTAGTAAAGCTGTACCAGGTGTGTGTGTGTGTCTCTGTGTGTCTGTGTGTGTCTGTGTGTTACCTTGAACAGGGACACTAAGAGTACTGATTTCACAGAGAGGGTGCTGGAGGACTTGACTTGGAACACCTGGCTAAGGACTTAACTCTATAGCTGTGTTAGTGGGGAGGTTTATTTGGAGGCTGGAGAGAGAGGAAAACCCAGCCCCAGGACTGCAGTGTTTTCCCTGTGTGCTTAAAGGGAAGTTGTACTTGGTGCAGAGCGCTGTATCTGAAAATACTGTGTGTCTATTTTTGTTCCAAGAGAATGTCCCTCACCAGTACTGGTGGTGAGGATTGAGGCTCCTTGATTACTGGCCCAGAGGAGGGGGATCACATATTGGTGTGCAGTGGTGTGGATATTAGTTGAACTTCTGTAGCCTGTAGGCAGTTGTCACTGAAAGTGTGTGTACCCTCAGCAGCCGCAAGGTAAACTTACAGAGTTTCATTTTCACAACTGTTTTATTTATTTATTTATTGTTAGTTTAGTTTCATCAGGGAAAGCAGGCAAAGATGTCAGCAGAGGATTATGGCAAGCTGAGAAAGAACCATTTGGCAAGATGTGCATAGCCAAACGACTGGTTCATGCCAACCTGACTAAAGAGGAGATTATTTCAGCATTAAAGTGCAACTGCAGCATGAACCAGCAACCAGGAAGACAACCAGTCTATTGATGGGAATTTGAGCCACCAGAAACAGGACAGTTCACCTTTTCTACAGAGGACATAAAAACTCATCTGGAGTTAGAGACTTGAACTGCAGGCTGTACGTTTGAAATTAGAATCAGCAGAGAGACTGCTGCATTTGGAGGCTGAAGAAAATGAGGGACTGCACCAGGCAAAACATATGGAATTAGAATCACCAGAGAGACTGTGGCATGTGGAGGCTGAAGAAAATGAGAAACAGTGCCAACATGAGAGGGAGATGCTGACTCTCCATCAAGGTCATGGAGGTAATGAGAAAGGGAATAGCTGAACCCCAGAAGCAATAAAGGTTAGTAAATTTCTTCCACAGTTTACAGAGAGTAATAATTTTGATACCTTTATTCATAAATTTGAAAGAGTATATATAAACAGTTAAATATTGACCAAGGTCTTCTGGGTACAATTCCTGACCTCCTTACTCCATGGTAAAGCTGTAACTGCTGTTTCTAAATTGTTTGATACTGATTGTTTAAACTATGGTAAAGTTCAACAATGTTTATTAGAATGCTTTAGGTTAACATCTGAAGCTTACAGAAAAAAAGTTTCATGAGCATAGACACAAGGCAGATGAAAGTGTATGTGATTATATTGCTGAGTAAATCACTTATTGTCACAGGGGAGTGGGCGTCAGGCCACCACTTTTGAAAGGCTGGCAGACCTTTTAGTGAGGGAACAAGCCCTTACCATCTTGCCTGAGGACATGATAATCCGGTTTGCAGACCGGGAGTGTAACTGCAGATGAGCTGGGGAAAAAAAGGGATCTCTACTTAGCAAGCAAGGCATCTCTGCACAGGAAAGGGATACCCAGTGCTGCACATGGATATAAGGGAACCCATGGTGGGCAGCCTGAACCATCCCAACAGAGTCCACCAGTAATGGGGCAGCCACTAGTTCAGGTTCATGGTCAGGATAAAGTCTAGATGTTTTAAATATTAGCAGAGGGGCCATGTAGCATACAAATGTTCACTGAAGCAAGGTGGGGAAGCCAGCAAGTGGAAATAATAGTATGCCAGTGGAAAGTTTCCTGAAGACAACAGTCATACCAGACTATCACCAGAGTTTATTTCCTATCTCAGTGGATGGAAACAGGCCACTGCTAAGAGAGAGACAGTCTCTGACATAACCATTTTAAAGCCTGCAGTTGTTAGAGGAGCAGTACTTGCTTGGGCAGTCCACTGCAGTTAGAGCTTTAGGAGGGACCCCATTCCAAATGCTTTTGACCAGGGTTCATCTTCACTGGGAGGGTGGAAAAGGAAGTAAGCAAGTAGGTGTGTTTGAGGATATCCCTGCAGATGTCTTGATAGGTAATGATTTTGATAATGCAGTACCTCGATTGCATGTAGTTACATGCAGTTAGGCTTGGAGACAGGCATGTGGGGCTGGTAGCCTGGGGAAGACCCAGACAAGCCCCACACCTGAAGCCAGGGCTGGTGAGGTGGCTATTTCAGGAGGGGGCTACCCTGTAGCAGTGATCCTGAAGGTGAGCCACAGCTGCTGGAAGGTACTGATGTTCCCTTGGACAGCGTGACTGCAAGCACAGAGGTGAGTGATAGTACTCAGGCTGACAGTGAGACACCGCTGTTATATTTGACTTCCTATGGAAAGGGAGCTGGGAAGGGTCACAAAGGTAGAATTGAGACAGGCTCAGCTTTCGGACCCTACACTAAGAGGCTTGAGGGAGGTACCTAATTCTCAAGGAAAAGGGGAGTCTGTATACTGGAACAGAGGGTGGACCCCTGAGGCAGGGCTAGAGGGTGAGGTAATACAGCAGTTGGTTGCCTAGAGCCTACAGTCTGTCACTTCTAGCCATAGCCCATGACATTCCTTTTGCAGGTCATATGGGCATAAAGCATACCAAGAGACATATTATGCAGATCTTTTATTTGCCTGGTATTACAAGGGATGTAAAAACTAGGCAAGGCAGGAGACAAGGTCAAAGCTCCTTTGATGCCTTTGGCTGTGATTGAGGAGCCATTTCAGAGGGTAGCTATGGATATTGTGGGGCCTTTGAGCACCCCAAGTTCCACAGGGAAGAAGTATATCCTGGTGGTAGTAGATTATGCTACTAGATACCCTGAGGTGGTGGCTCTGTCCATCATCAAGGCAGAAAAGGTGGCAAATGCTTTGCTAAATATTTTCAGCAGGGTGGGTTTCACGAGAGAAATACTGACTGACAGGGATGCAAATTTCATGTCAGACCTGCTGGCTTGTCTGTGGGAGTGCTGTGGGATGAAGCACCTAAAGAACCCCCATCACCACTCCCCAGACTAATGGTGTTGCAGAAGTACTTTTAGTTTGACATTGCCTAAAAAAGGCACTATGGGATAAGACAATGTTTTAGCTAATATTCAAAACTGTAGAGGGGAGAGGTGCAGACCATCCCTCGCAAAGCAGCATGGTTGACCATCTGCTTCCATGCTGACAAATATTGCACACCCTTAGAATGACACCAGAAACTAAGCCAATTATTACTCATTTGTCTTTTGTTTGTATTGTGGTATCATGCTTGGAGAAGGTAAAATGCTGCTCATTGCTAGGCTTATACCAGCCTGGGACAATATTCGAGAGCTCCATGATGTCTCTCTTCATATAGTCTAGGGAGGTACGTCTCAGATCATTTACACCCACATAGAGTATGACTGAGTCATACTGGTATTTGTGGTTTAATGACCTGAGTGCATGTGTAATATATTGTATCCTAGCCCCTGATAAGCAACTTACCGTAACTTTCTCCTTACTCAGCCTGGTGAGAGGGACATCAGTGTGTCTCACTATGGAGTCTCGAATGACCAGAATGTTGGATTGTGTGGTGGCTTACCTTATGGGCTTAGAGGTGGAGGCTCCATTGGGTGTGGCAGTATGTGTTGATGTGGATGTTTTGAAAGAGTGCATTCAGGGCTGCTGAGGATATTTGTTGTGTGTAATTCATCTAGTAGGTCTTTGGGCTTTAGGAAGGTTACATTTAAGTGCCTCAGCATATGTGGGTCTATGTGTCTGCTTTGAATTGTGTGTGATGGGTGCAGCATGTGTACTACTGGCAACCTTATTGACATTAGGAGTACTTTTATGTGAGAGCTTTGCCTCCAGTGTCATTGTGTAAATATATCTCTCATATACCAAATCAGTTTGTTTGAGAATTAACTGGTTGTCAGTAAACATGAGACGATTTCTACATTGCCTCTGGATGCCCATATCCACCAAACTGGTAACGGAGATAGCGGGAAAGTTCATATCCATAGCAACAGACTCTTTTTTTATTGGTTAGATAGCTGTAGTAAGAATATAAAGCAATGTTAGGAGTATTTGGTTTGCAGCTCTGGGGATAGTGCTTATCACTGCAAACTAGATGTCCTGTGTGCATCTAGGTATTGGAGAAATTTCAGTTGTGCTTTTACAGGAAAAATGTCACTCAAGGTGTCTGAGTCTGTACAGGGCACGACCAAACACTCAAGGGGAAACTAATATGTAGACCTTGAGAATTTAAGGATGAATATTTAGGCGGATATTCTGAAGTTAGAAACAAATCAAGCATAAGAGATGATAAAAAGAGGGGAGTCGCATGAATGTTAACTGCTTGGCTACTACTAGTGCTGGTCTCACCACAGCTGCATTCTGCTGGGATACAATGTTCCTATGCTTCTTCTCTCACCAGAAGCCAAACGTTATAAACAATCCCAAGATGAGAAGTAGGCCACAACCCGTTTAGTGAACCACAGTATTGTCCCAGATGATGCAAAGTTCTGTAGGCTAGTTGTAGCCTTTTCCTGGTAGATGCCCTGAATAGCAGCCAGACCAATCAGGAATGTTAAGCACAAACACTCACTGTCCAACCAGAAATAGTCAGGAATCAATGCACTCTGCTCTTTCTCTCACCAGGAGCAGAATATAAGCAGAAATGCCATGCTGTCACCTATGAAGCAGTTATTAGGCTTTCTGGTGATTGGCAGTCTCCAAGAAAAAATGTCCCTGTGCTTCATCTATCACCGGAAGTAAACAGAAGCACTAATCCCAAGATGATTACTAGGAGGCAGAATGTGGGCTCTCCAATAACTGGTGGTCTTGCAACAGATGTTTAAAGGTAAGATGAAAAATGGGTTAAAAAGGGTAATTAAAGTTTCAGCTGTCTAAGTGGAGAGTCACTAATTTTAAAAGAGCAAGATAGACTGAAAGGGGGTGGGCAATTTTGTTTTCTGGCTGTATGGAATACAGTGGGATGGACAATAAATTTAAAAAGTTGATGGGGAGTGATTTCATAAAATGATAATTTTGTGCTAACTCACAACAGCCATTAAAAGGGGTGAAGGAAGGAGATATGCAGTCAAATTAACATAAGGGGCAGGCAACTAGAAAGACAGTTGGCTTTAAGTACACAACAGCAGATGGGTGGCAGGGTGGGAAAAATTCTGTGTGACTCATAAGAGAGACAGCTGTGGTCTCTTTACAAGTTTTAATATGCAATTGAAAGCAGAATACATAAAGCAGTGTAAAGAAAACAAATTGCAGTATACAAAATATAAGAAGGCAATAGTGTAATACAAAATACAAGAAATCAAAAGCAAACTAACCTTACCCTGACAGTAAGTTGTGTCAGAGTCTTGGTGAGCTTTTCCAGTAAAGCTTTGAAATGTTTTATTTTACCCCTTAAATATAAGGTTTAGTTCCTAGTTCCACCCCTCAGTTCAGAGATAATTAACCTTAAATGACCTGTTCTGACTTCTCTGTGACTCCTTAATTGACCTGTTGTAATGTGTGACTCACGAGAGACAGCTGTGGTCTCTTTCCAAGTTTTACTATGCAATTCAAAGCAAAATACAAGTAAAACAGTGTAAAGAAAACAAATCACAGTATACAAAATAGAAGGCAATAAAGTAATGCAAGATACATGAAATCAAAAGCAAACTAACTTTTCCCTCAAAGCAAGTTGTGTCAGAGTGTTGGTGAGCTTCCAGGAATTTGCCAGAAAACTGCAATTTTATGAGAAACAGACCAAAAATATCAGTCAAAAATCTAGACATTTGAGAGCTATGAATACTGCAGTTTACACTGAGTTGGGGAATATCAAACAGAGGCTAACTCAAGCTTTCCGAGTTAAAGGGGAGGGCATTCCCAGTTTGATCTTTGTGTCCTGTAGAATGAGTAGATGAGACTGGAAACAACTTTTGAAATCAGACTTGGAGCAGGGGAAGGTAACTCAAAAGCCACCAAGTTTAAAACCAAAATGGACACCGGGCAGATGGGTGGGAAAATCCAGTGTAGTCACACCAGCAGCAGTCTCACAGCATGTGCAGCTCAATAACAAATCTTATTTCTCTGCTTCTCCCACTAATTAGTTAGATTTCAATCAGTTTCAGTCAGTGAATGGAGAATACTTTTAACTGACCCTAGCCAAAATAAAACTCCAAGAAAAAAAGCTTGGTAAAACAAAATTTAAAATAAAGCAAACTGCAATATAAGTGCAAAAATAAAAAAGGAACTATCCAAATATTAAGTATCCAATATTGTCACACACCAGCAGTAATCCCCGTAGCACTTGCAGCTAAATACCCCAAATAAGAAGTCTTACTTCTCAGCTCCTCCCACTTATTAGCTAGATTTAATTCCTTTTTAGTCAGTGAATGGAAAAGTTATTCTTTTCTAACTGACTTTAGCCAAGAACCTTTATAACCCAAAGAAGAAAGAAATAAGCTAAACCAAATTTTAAAATAAAACAAGCTGTGATATAATAAAAGCAACAAAACAAAACTGTGATACATTAAAACATAAAAGAAAATGTCCACACCTTAAATGAACAAATCCAATCCCAAATCCAGTGTGATCACACAGCAGCAGCAGCAGTCCCACAGCACTTGTAGCTAAATAAGAACTTTATGATGGTAGAACCCTATTTAGATTCTCTTAGTGTGTTATGTTTTTAAGTCAGTAATATCAATATGTAAGATTCCTTCATTTGCAGTCTTTGTACCTGATTATTCTTGGCTTTGTCATTGATTTTAGACATAAAAGTTTGAAATTTGTGTCTGTGTCCCTCCACATTCTTGGAAGGGGAATCTGAGAACTTTTAAGCTATTGCTTCTGTATGTAAGGAGTTCCTTTAATGTGTCTTTGGTAAAAAGTTCAAGTAGAAACAGAAGGAACTGCACAGATCTAATAGTTGAGGAGAGCATATTTGCCAGTGAAGATGAAGAATCGTTAGAAGAATGACTAGAGATTCTTTGGATAACTGTACAGTTAACATCAGAAGAAAATGCAAAAGAATTTTAGAAGTGCTGTGATACTGACTTAGTAATGCAGATAATCAAAGCATTACAGTGGAAGGATGGCCTGAACAACAATGATCAGTAAGAAATGAAATTCATTCTTGTTTTTCATTCAAATAACTTTGGACAACTGGATCCAGGACCAACACCTGCGCTGCTCCACTAGTCACGTTTCTTATTATTCTTACTACAAATCTCTGTGTCCTAGCATTTAACCTTCCAATCCATATCATTAGTATTGATGGCCTGTTGATTTCATTAGCAGTCTCCTGTGCAGGATATAATCAAACACCTTGGTTGAAATTCAAGTGGTCAACATCTGAAAGTGCTCCCTTGTCAAGGTTTCGGAAAGCCAGTTATAGAACTGGTTTGGGTTTGCTTGAAAACTCATGGCAATGGACAGTGTTGTTTGCTTCCATGATCATTGCTATCCTGTAGGAAAGTAATCAGACTTTCACAGTTCTCTCCATGATTTTCCATGCCACTGTTCTTGAGCTTAGGCTGTCAGTAATTTCTGTAACTTCTCTGGAATCTGCCTTTGCCAGTTGCTCTCTTCTCTTTGCCCTGCCACCATTCATACATGACACTTACCTACTGCTTTCCTTTGTAAAGACTGAAGTGAAGTATTTATTAAGTGCCTCTGCTTTTTCTCAGTCTACACAGGTTCTTGCTAAGCTTATAGCCAGGAAGAGCTTTAAGAAGCTGAGACACATCAACCATTACTGCTAAGAGACTAAAGGTATCCTTCTTTGATTAGATTTTCAATCCCCCATTCAGTCTTCTAGAGTAACTGGTTGATATGTAAGGGCAGCCTATTTCATAAAAAGAGCACATTTGGTTAGGTACCTGTCATACCATTTGGTGCTGTTAATGTCTGTTATAGGTCTCTAGGATGGATGTTTGCCACTGGTCCTATTTAAGTGAAGGAATTCAGTGATGCAGGATTTTGTTTATCAGTATGGCTAAGGATACTGAGACTTCAGATTTTTTTTGGTGGGGGGTGAGAACATATTGAGGTTTCTGAAGTTAGTTTAGATGCTTAGTGATGTGCATGTCAAAGGGGGTGTTCTATACAATGCTGGGCCTAATAAAGAAGGAATAAAGTAGGGCTATGATATCTCTGGGACCCTGAGGAGATACCATAAATAATACGTTGTGCAACGTAGAAGGATTTTCTAACCATAACTGGGACATGTAATCAAATAAGAGACTGCTATCAATATAGGTACCCAACTCTCTGCTGACTATGCCAGATTTAATTATTTAACATGGAATGTCACATCTCTAGCAGCTTACGCACATCATGGGTTCCAGGGTGTTTTCTGAAAAATACACTTAAAATGCATAAGACAAACAAATGTGTTTTGTGAACAATAAAAGCTATTTAAACTGTACAAATAGCAATGTTACCAAGAAGTATTCATTGCACTGACAATAGTGCATTCACAATCTTTCCATAAATACTTACATTTTAATGCACACAAACTCCAAGTTATATTTTTTGTTAAGTTTCTCAAACAAATTGTCATGTCTTGGAAAATGTACGAACTAGAAATATATTGTTAAAACATTTTTGATAATTAGACATAAGATTTCACATGACAACATGAAATTCCTCATCAAAATAGCTAATTAAAATTTCTTCTATTTGTTACAGCCCTTTGTCATTTGACTGTATGTATTTCTCCAGTGTCTCACATATTTTAAACACATCTGAATGCATTTGATTCAGTTTTTCCACTAAATTACTGGAAGCCATCTCCTGTACTATGGCTGAAACCTGATCTGATTTTTTTTTTTTTTTTTGCTGAGCAGCTACAAGGCTCTTTTGCACCAGACTTTTTTATCCTCCTTTTCTACTCAGTGTTCTCTTACTTTCTCCACATTTCTTAGTTGCAGATATCCAGGCAGTGTACTGCTAAAGAGGAACTGAATTTTGCAAAAATAAATGTTTTTATGGCTGTTTTCCAAAGTTTCTGTTTTCACACTGGGAGAGCAATAAATGACCTCTTTATCAGTGTGCAGCCATCTTGGGAGTCTTCCAATAAGAATTTATGGTCGGTTTTTGAATTACTTGTAACCTAAAGTTCACAGCTGGCCTTGTATTTCCTAATGGCACATCTGAGAAGCTTATCATTTTATTATAATTTTTTTATGCAATGATGAAATGGCTATCTTTTAGGGAAGAGTAGATGCTTTTTTTGTACAGTTTGTTAAAATGGCAGTCCCATCATATGGGTTGAATTATAAACTTGGCATTGTGCTTACATCATACTGATACAGGGGCCTCAATACATCTATGCAAGCTGAACTAAAATTCAGAGTAGTCGTCAGCCACCTAGGGTAGAAGGATTGATGGAGATCTATACTATTTGTGATTATCAATAAGATCAGTAAATATTAAGTACTTGGTTTTGGAGTCATTCCTGATGTAGAAGAGTTATGATTTACAAAGCATATTTGCAGGGAGAACATTAGATTTTACTAATGAAGGGAGTAACAAATGGCATGGTGCAATCTGGGGAAATAATTGTGAGGGCAAGATCCAGAAGAATGGCACCTCTAAGGAGCGTTGGGGTGGGGGCAATGAAGTCAAGTGCACTGGCATGTATGAACTCCAAAAATCTCTTGATAAATTTCTTGTTGGTAGTATATGTAAGCAAGTTTGTGTGTGGATAGTTGGTCACCAGTAAGAAAGTTATTTGATCCAGTGGTTAATATTTCTAATGAGTTAGGACATTCTGCATGCTCTAAAGGGGTCAAAGATATTTTTTTATAATTACTTATAATGTGATATTTAACTGTATTGAGTGCAACAAGGACTTCAGCCAGTTCCAGATGTGTATCTTGTAGAATCTGGTGAGAGAGAATGGCATTACCAATAAATATAGATTCTGTCCCACAGCTGCTTTTGGATCTGAATGTATGATGGGCATTGTACCCTGAAGTAAAGGGAGTGGTATCACTACACTGGAACCACGTTTCTGTAATTACTCAAATGCTGATGTCTTTGATGGTAAGGAAGGTCTCAAGTTTAGATATTTTTTGTTATTGAGGCCCTTGGAATTCAGCAGTTCTAACTTGTGTTATCCAAACAAGAATTTATGTTAGGATGTCCATCAGCTAAACTCTGCCTAAATAAGCCACTATAATGTACCAAACATTTTGTCCACTATGCAAAAACTGAGGAATAAACGACTCATACCATCAATAGCAAAGTGTGTGTTGTGTATAGGTCTGTTGATCATTTCATCCCATATAGAGCACACTGGATTTCCTAGAATTATACCAATTTACTAACCAATTATTGAATCCATTTATGTTATCCTTGAATTTAGGCATGATTGTTGGTGAAGGTAGGAAGCTACTCATTGCCAAAGACTTTCCTTCTTTGAAGACATGAGCAGAGAGCTCAACACCATCTTTCACTGCAACTTCCCCAAGGTGGAATGTCTAAGATCATTCGCATACATGAGCAAATGTAAGGTAATTATTATGTCTGGGATAGTTCAGTGACTAAAGGCTCTAGTGACATCCCTAATCCTAGCATCAGAGGCACCATCTCCTGTGCTTTGCCAGCTTGTGGGTGTTGTCCCTGCGTGTTGTACAACGCAGTCACCAATGACTAAGACATTTCTGATATATGTTATAGGCATATGGAACCTAAAGGGTACAGGCCTGCAGGCAGGTGACTCCCAGTAATACTAAGTGTGCGCTTTGGCTACACAGATATGAGGTAAGCTAGTAGGATACATAAGAGGCCTATGATCTTCTGCAGTCTCCCACCCATCTTTATGTTCATTCTGGACATTTTGGCCCCTCACACTCATCTTTCTGTTGTATATGTAAAGATGCTTTTACTCTTCTTTATTTCTTCTGAAAGCTCTCTTTCAAATGTGCCTTTGCTGCCCTCATGGTCTTTGTTGCTCTTCTGTTTGCTTCCTTCACTTCTCTGCCCTCCCCTTATATATCTGGTATGTTCTGCCATTTGCCCAAATCACTAGCCTCACCTTCCTGAGTAGCCACATTGCCCTTCACCTCCTTCTGCTTCCTTCTTAACTCTATGTACATAGACCTGCCTAGTAAATCCCTGATCAACTGCCATATGTTGTGTAGTCCCTCAGTTTGTCACCAGTCCTCTAGATCCTCTATAACTATCTGCCCCAGTTCATGGTAATCTATTCCCCTAAAGTAAGATAATATCATCTTTATCATTGTATTCTGACCCTCACCTTAACCGCACAGTTATATCCCTGCTGGCTAATAACACGTTCACCTGAACGTGCCAGACCCTCTCTACCAGAGTAATTTTCTTTCAGGTACAGTCCAAAGCCAGTTGGCTCTACTCCACATGGCTCAAGATGTGTGTGCTCTGTAATACACTCCTATGGTTTTGCATATCTTGGAGGAGAAACTAAATCTTTGCTGCATGAATGAATATGTGCATTCTTTCAAAATGACACTTCACCTCATAGGAAAACCTTCTCAAAATGCAGACCAAAATCCATCCCCTTCCTTTGTCTGTCATTTGCAAATCTTCCACTCATATCTTTAAGCAAAGGTGTACTGCCTCAGCAGTTAAAACACTCCACTATCGTATGTCACACAAAATAAAATTAACATTTGTGTGCTACGACTGTACTATCAAAAAACAAGCCACCCTGGTGGAATCACAAAATCAATCGGATGTATAATAGGAGGAAGAAAATCATGGCAAAATTGGGAAGTGCAGCACCCAGCAGGATAAAAGCATTCTCATCAAACTAAACAAACAACTCAGAGGACAAATAAAGTCTGCAAAAGCCAAATTTGAGGTAAGTTTGGCCTCTCAGGCCAAGGACAACCACAAAGTATTCTTTAGCTATATCCGCAACCTCAAAGGCAATACACAATTGTGTGCAGAGCTCATTGAAAATGGAGCCACCCATACTGAGCCAGAACATATAGCAAACCTCCTGGCTGATAAATTCAGCTCCAACTTTACTCCTCTCTCCTTCTCAACCTTCCCTCAGGAAATATCATCAAATATAACTCCCCCTGAAACCTTTGCTATCTTTAAATGTAGGAGGTGTCCTGGGGATCCAGAAAGCACATCCAATTCCTTGCAGGGAAATGCTGACTCCATTGTGACCATCCAAAAATGTATTTATTGTACAGATTCAGACAACTAAGATCCAGTACTGACCTGAGGCACTAGGGAACAGGTCCATAATGCTCTATCCCAGCATGCCTTCTAAATAGCATGAAACATGACCTATCATGGCCTCTGGAATTACTATTTAACTGTAACCTCCAAATAGGCTTCTTGCCTCATGAATGGAGAAAGGCAACAGTCATCCCTCTGCAGAAAAGCGAGCCATCTACAGACCCTGAAAACTACAGGACCCATAAGTCTCACTAGTCTTGTATGTAAAGCCCTGTAAAGAATTATCATGGAGATGATCAATAGTGATATACTAAACCTCCAGACACTGGATCCAACCCAGTTTGGTTTCGTCAAGGGCAGATCGTGCCTATTCAACCTAATGAACTTCTTTGAGAAGGTCACCAAAGCAATGGATGAGGGCAAAATTGTTCACACTATCTTGACCTGGCCAATGTATTTGACACAATACCCCACTCGGGCATTGTTGATAAACTCAGGAGGTTAGGTACAAACCCATATGTCATGCAGTGGATAGCCAACTGGCTCACAGACAGAACCTAGGAAGTTAGAAGTGGGGAGTCCACCTCTACAAAGAGGCCAGTCACAAGTGGAGTCCCTCAGGGATCAGTCCTTAGACTGCTCCATTTTGGCATCTACTTCTCAAAAGTCAAGGCCAATATCAGGGGTCTCTGGCTGACTAAATTTGCAGATGTTTGCAAATTAGGAGCTATCATTGAATCTCATACTGACACAAATGTTCTCCAGGAGGAGCTGATACAGACGAACAACTGGTGTCAGAGCCATGGACTAAAACTAAATGCCAAGAAATGCATAATAGTATCCTTTGGGAAGTCATCCATCCCTGGTAACTATCATATTGACAACACACCCCTTAGAGTTGACCCAGTAGTCAGGGATTTAGGGATATACATAGATAGTAATCTAGCCTTTGATCATCACGTGTCTACAGTGATGAGGAAATCATTCTATGTTGCGCAACTTATAAACAAAGGTATGGCATCCAAGTCCAAGCAAGTTATTGTTCCACTGTATTCGGCATTCATCATTCCTGTCATTGAGTACAATGCCCCCCTTTGGTATGTACCTAACCAGGCATCTCCAACAACTGGAACATCCACAGATGTTCCTCATTAAAAGAATACAGGGCATAAGTAATATGTCCTATGCTGACTGCCTCAAGGCCCAATACCTGTATTCTGTTTCCTACAGGCTTTTGAGGGGAGATCTATGCCTGGCATACAGGGCATTGTCAGACCCCACTTTGATGGACCTCCTGCACATCTACAAAACAAACAGTACCAGAATTACCCATTCTAAAGACTTAAACCTTGTCTGTGATATAAATAGGAACTGCTGGAGAGAGAGAGAGAGAGAGAGAGAGAGAGAGGAATGTATCCCAGAGACTAACTCATCTATGGAACAGACTCCTCATCCATGTGAAGCAGAGTTCCTCCCTAACCCAATTCAAGTGCAACTTGGACAATTGGATGTGAAACCAGAAATTCATCCCTGGTTTGGCACCTATGTCTCTAATGCAAACAGGTAACCTGTAACTGGTTCATCTCCCAGGCTCATGCTTACACTTATCAAGGGTGTCATAACTTGTCAGAGGTTTGGGACACATGGCTAGGCCTAAAAAGGCCCTTGTGGTCATTAGCCTAGTAAACACCTATGAACTCATCATTGGCCATTGTCCAATAACCAACATATTTTGGAAAAAGAGTCGATAGCCAGATAACTGAATACATTCATAAACATAGTTTGCTATGCAATTCCTAATATGGCAACACAGATCACACAGTACTCTGTGCCATCTACTCAGTCCTAGGAAAAGGTGAAGTAGCAGGGGGAATTTTGGAGACCTGAAAAAGTGTTTGAATGGATAGATCATCATCTCCTACTACAAAAGTTGCACTTAGTTGGGTTTGGAGAAGCCACAGCAAAATGGATATCTAGCTGTCTTAGAAGCAGAACTTTTAATGTTCAATCCAGAAATCAACTTCAACATAAAGTACTTTTACAGAAGATGCTCCATTCTATGACCAGTTGTTTTCTTTCTCTCTGCATAAATAAGATTACCCAAGTATTTTCAGCCTCAGTAATCATAATATACACTGATGATGTTCCTGTGCTCAGGTATGGACCCACAATCCACTCTACTGAAATGCAGCTGGAAAAAAGTGTTCTGCACTCTATCACATTGGACTCAAAAACAGACTGTCAGTAAATAGCAAGAAAACTGTTTAATTTCTCTTTGGCACTAACAAAAGCTTGAAATCTACAGATAATATTAAGATTCTTGGTTAGCAGGGATTCAGGTAGAAATGGTGTATACTTTGAAGTATTTAGGCCTTTTATTTGATCCTGTGTTATCATTTTGAAGAATATTGGACATATATAGCATCTAGTCACATTACTTCATATTCCAAAAGGGTAATAGCTAGGAATGTTTTAAATCCTAAGTGAGCACTGCCTCTCACTGATAGCACTCCACTCCAGTCAGTACTCTTTAATGATCCAGAATAGAAAATCTTATAGACTTTCAGCTTTAGCCCCCAAAAATGGACAAAACTGTTTTGCCTTGTAAAATGCCATTGGGTTACCAGCCATAGCTAGAGGAACTTTGTTATCAATATTGATCCACAGTTTGTTGCATAATACCACTGCTAAGACATGGTATACAGGTACCACATCTCACAATTTAAGAGCTGATGTGGAAGAAGCCTTCACTGTGTACATACCACATTGTATAGTACTGATAGCTGAGAAAAGCTTTTGAAAAAAAAACTAACAAATTGAAACAATTTATCTCTGGATATTAGAAATGAAATACAATTGCTGTATCTTTATAATTAACTTAAGTATCTAAAAGAAGACAGCATACACCACTCTCTATGATTTTGACTAAAAAGTACAATTGTTGATGGCTAAAAATAACATGAATGATAAGGCATAAAAAAGTCAACTTACTATCAGCTGAAATGGCAATTCCAAGTGCGTGTATGCAACTGCACTGATTCATTCTATGTCTGACATAACACTAAACAGCCTTTCCTTCTCCAAAGTGTTTTTTTTTTTCACTTATCCATCATAATATTTTTTAGCTCTGTAGTCAAATAGAATCATACTACTATGTGCCCTCCATGGCTGTCCTAGGGATTTTCTGGAGAAGCCAATGGATTTTACTGGAGATTTGAGTGCCTTGCCAAGGGGATTGGGAATTAGCCATGGGTTTTAGATGCTCTATGGTGCATTTTAAGGTATTTTTCAACTTTTTTTTTTTTTAAAACCTCAATTGAATTATCACTTGTGACATAGGCAAACTTAACATTTATATCAAAGAAAACAAACCATATTAAAATGTTCTTAATTAGAAACATTATATAGCATATAAATTCTTCTGTACAATGTAACCAATCCAACATTATATAAGTTCATTTCCTGCCTCCCCTCACTCTATATTTCTGAAAGAGAACTCTAAAGGGAAATTTTAAGATTGTAAACCATTACACTCCCAGAACTTATGTCCTCAATTATTTCTTTATTACTCATTATACATCCAGCATTTGCCATCTACCTGAGGAGAAAATCTTTGGAGTCTTCTTTGGGTATAAAAATACCTGTGCAAATGCTTTCTAGCAAAAATACAAAATCTTCTACGCTTTGTTGCATATTTGGGAGACATACATATGTCCTCTCATTGTTTCTTTCTAAATTGCTTATCTAATCTCTCTTTACAATGTTTTCTAACCTCCTTTGTTTGATTCCTATAGTTATTATGCAATATGTTATATAACCAACTAATAATCCCCTTTTTAAAAGCAGCTTCTGTTCTAGATTCAACTAAAAACTCTACCAGAGCAGGTCTTTCAATTAGCATTTCCCTATCCCATTATCTTTGCCTATACTGTATGAATTACTGATAGAGATGGCAGTCTCTTGCCTGCACACCAAATGTCTTCTTGGCCTCTTCCCCATTCTGTTACCTTTCCCTCTCTAATTATTGTTCTGAATACCTTGATTCCTTTGCTAGTTTTCTCCAGTACATTTCAACCCCCCTGTTGCCTATTCTCCATACCCCTAATTGCAGTCACCCCTATCAGCAGAATATCCATTCTCCATCCTAGTGTTGGCTTAGTTCCTAGAATACTTTCTCCTACTTTATGAATATAATAATCAGTATGACTGTTATTATTCTACTTAATGATCTGCATCCAAAATCCTACTCTATCCTTATTTCTTGAATTCCTCCCTGCATCATCATCACTTTCCACTTTGAATTATAGCATTCCTGTTTGTGTTACATAAAAGAGCAAATAACGAATAATTCCTGCTAGACGAAGCACCTTCAAAGACAAAAATGGATGCACAAATGAAAGAACAAGAAGGTGCACCATGTACTGCAAAACATAAGCAAAACTCTCTCCTCCAAGTAGTAAAACCACGTTTAGTGTATAACAATAAAAGAATCCACTGCAGTGTTAGCGCTTTCGCGTTTTAACAAACGCTTCATCAGACATAAAAATAATCACAGTGCCTCCCCTTAAATACACACATTGATGTCACTTCCCATTAAAAACAGCAAATCAGAACGCTAATATTCAACATGTATATATATGCAAATAGAAAAGAAATAAGTAGAAGACCAAGAATATGAAGAATAAAAATGAAAAATAATAATAATGAAACAAAATGAGCATAAGAACATGACAAAGAAAACTAACAATATAAACTAATAATATATACTAATGTCGAAGGGATCTATTAGCTAAAAATGGCTTCAAAGTCACTCTATCATTTAACCCAAACTTGTGTGCTTGCAATTTGAGTATCCATTTAGCTTCCCTTTCTTCTGTAATGTTCCTTACATTACCCAATCGGCTGGTAGCAGACACCAGTTCTAAAACTTGGAATTTAAAGCTATGGGAGCATCCTTCATCTAAAACATGCTTAGCTAGGGCATTGGTGGTGTTGCCCTTACCAATGGCATATAGATGCTCCCTCATTCGTTCCCGTAGGGTTCTTGTTGTCATGCCAACGTAAAAAACACTACAGGTCTGACAAACCGCAATATAGACTAAGTTGGTGGATCTACAATCCGCATATTGTCTAAAATTGTAGGAACGTCGTGTTATGGGATGTATAAAATTATCAGAGCAGGATACATATTTGCATTGATTACAAGAATTACAACTAAATGTGCCTGTTCTTCGTGGGGTTCTATTGTTTTGGTGAGCCTTGTCGTAGCAAAGTAATCTATTGAGAGACAGCATGTTTCTGTAAGCTACTCGGGGTCTCTCATCAACCAAGCTCTTAATCCATTCATCAACCATCAACAATCTCCAATTTTTATTAAGAACATCCAATACATGGTGATTCCTGTTGGTGAAGGGGATAACTATCCTATTCATAGTGGCTGTATTGCTGGTTGTTTTGATAAGATCATGGGGGTACGGTCTATTGATCAGAGGTGCCCCTATATCCTCCCTACAACGATCACCTCTGGCAATGTCTGCATGCACCTGTGTCTGATTGTAGCCTCTAGATATAAAATTCCTGGCTAGTAGTGATTTGTGGTGGTCAAAAACACTATTTTGAGATGTCAACTTGGATACCCTTATTGTTTGATTTCTCACTAGATTCTGATGCACATGCCTGGGATGCATACTGGCCCGGTGCAACAGATTATTCCTCCAACAGGGTTTCCTAAAAAGCTCCGTGTCAAAGCCAATGGATCCCCTTATTACCTTAACATCCAAAAACTCAATAGCATCAATAGAATAACAACATTCAAAACATAAAAAATCAGTTGTCTCATTCAAGTAACTCACAAAGGCTAACAGTTGATCAATAGTGCCATCCCAAAGTAAAAAAACATCGTCCACAAACCTATTGTAATATCTAAGATGTTTCATGTGGTCAAGACCTGTGTTTAAAACATATAGATCTTCCCATTGTGCCAACACCAAGTTGGCATATGCGTTGGCACACGGGGTGCCCATCGCGACCCCTTTCGTTTGTAAATAGTACTTGTCATCATAACATAGAACGTTGTTCTCAAGGACAATCTCAAGGAGTGACATGCACTTACTAATAGTACTATTTGGTATTTTTTTCCTAGTTAATAATGCCCTGATATATTCCATGCCAACGTCATTGGGTATTGATGTAAACAATGACTTCACGTCAAGTGTAACTAACACATTATGGATGTTGAAAAGGGAAGACTTACTATAAGTGGCTAAATTTTCTAAAAAGTGGGGTGTATCTCTTAAAACATATTCCACATCTGAAACAACAGGTTTGAGCAGCTTGTCGAGATAAATGGATAGAGGTTCTGTTAGCCATCCACGACTAGACACAATGGGTCTTAAAGAAGGGTTCTTCACATCTTTGTGGATCTTAGGGAGGCCCCTAAAAGAGGGAACTAGGGGCTTGTCAACCAGTAAATATAAATATAGGTCATTATCTATGACCTTGGTTAACAATAGATCATATAAACAAGCATGTACTTTTCTGATCAAATCATTCAAAATACAATTAGAGATGGGGAGATATGTCTCCCTATCAGCTAACATAAAATACATTTTATCAGAGTAATCAGATTTGTCAAGGATAACGATGGCTCCACCTTTATCCGCTTGTCTGATTACTATTTGATCATTACACCTCAAATCAGCTAGGGCTGCTTTCTCTTCAAAAGTCATGTTGTAAAAGTCAGGCTTAGCATGTTTATCATTATAAAGTTCAAATAAATCAGACTCACAGGCCTGTTCAAATGCCTCTAATAGAGGGTGCTGTGGAGGCATAAAAGTGGATGATTTCCTAAAGGGTCTATAAACAGCATTGCTAACACTAGCATCTTGGCCAAACATTAACTTTAGACCCAAGTTCCTTGTAAAAAGCTTGATGTCAACGATGATATCAGTTAGGTCACTACATCCAGAGGGTATAAAACCCAACCCTTTATTTAAAACTGAAAGCTCATTACTGTTCAAAATATATTTGGAAATATTCACAACTAAGTTTTGGATCTCGGTACCTTTTTCATGTTCTGAAAAATCTCCTCTGTATTCTTCCTTTTTGCCGCTCTCCCTTGGGGTGACCAAGTCCTCCTTTCGTTTGGTTTGTAAGGGAGTGGAAAAGAAGGCAAACCATCGCCCAAACCAAAGACTTCATCCTCTGCCGATATGATGAAGGGATCCATCGATAATTGTTTCCTCCGGACATCATTGGTCTTGTGGCCGGCGGTGGTATCCAAGTTAGATGGTAGACTCACGATGGCATCATTATCGGCATGTATTTCAGCTTGAACAACTACTCGGCGTTGCAACGGGATATCCGTGGTAACATGCAGGGCTTCAGATGCATTCTGTGAGGACGAAACCGGTGGACGGGCTTCTGTTGATGAAGTCATCAAGGAGGAAGAACTCCGTGCTGTTTCGGTGGTAGAAAAATCCGGATTTAAAGGAATAGACACAGGTTTTTGCGCAGGTTGATGTACTGATTGATGAGGAAGACCGCTTTTGGATGGAAACTTATCACGGGGCCAAGAAAAGACCTGGCCTTTGTGAAAATCTAAAAAGTCCCTCTCTAGCTTGACCACCACAAATCACTACTAGCCAGGAATTTTATATCTAGAGGCTACAATCAGACACAGGTGCATGCAGACATTGCCAGAGGTGATCGTTGTAGGGAGGATATAGGGGCACCTATGATCAATAGACCGTACCCCCATGATCTTATCAAAACAACCAGCAATACAGCCACTATGAATAGGATAGTTATCCCCTTCACCAACAGGAATCACCATGTATTGGATGTTCTTAATAAAAATTGGAGATTGTTGATGGTTGATGAACGGATTAAGAGCTTGGTTGTTGAGAGACCCCGAGTAGCTTACAGAAACATGCTGTCTCTCAATAGATTACTTTGCTACGACAAGGCTCACCAGAACAATAAAACCCCACGAAGAACAGGCACATTTAGTTGTAATTTTTGTAATCAATGCAAATACGCATCCTGCTCTGATAATTTTATACATCCCATAACACGACGTTCCTACAATTATAGACAATATGCGGATTGTAGATCCACCAACTTAGTCTATATTGCTGTTTGACAGACCTGTAGTGTTTTTTACGTTGGCATGACAACAAGAACCCTACGGGAACGAATGAGGGAGCATCTATATGCCATTGGTAAGGGCAACACCACCAATGCCCTAGCTAAGCATGTTTTAGATGAAGGATGCTCCCATAGCTTTAAATTCCAAGTTTTAGAACTGGTGTCTGCTACCAGCCGATTGGGTAATGTAAGGAACATTACAGAAGAAAGGGAAGCTAAATGGATACTCAAATTGCAAGCACACAAGTTTGGGTTAAATGATAGAGTGACTTTGAAGCCATTTTTAGCTAATAGATCCCTTCGACATTAGTCTATATTTTTAGCTAATATTGTCAGTTTTCTTTGTTATGTTTTTATGTTCATTTTGTTTCATTATTATTATTTTTCATTTTTATTCTTCATATTCTTGGTCTTCTACTTATTTCTTTTCTATTTGCATATATATACATGTTGAATATTAGCGTTCTGATTTGCTGTTTTTAATGGGAAGTGACATCAAGGTGTGTATTTAAGGGGAGGCACTTTGATTATTTTTATGTCTGATGAAGCGTTTGTTATAACGCGAAAGCGCTAACACTGCAGTCGATTCTTTTATTGTCATACAATAAACGTGGTTTTTACTACTTGGAGAAGAGAGTTTTTGCTTGTGTTTTGCAGTACATGGTGCACCTTCTTGTTCTTTCATTTTTACATAAAAGAGCCTTTACTGTGTAGCTCTAAAATATCCATTCAAATTGGGTAATTGTAAAACACCTTGTTCTATTGGAAGGGTCAACATACCCCACTTGACTCTTGTCCTCTTTCCCTCCCAGATAAAATCCTTCAACTCTTTATTAATTACTGTCCACAACTTCTTCTGTGGTTGATACGATATGCCTGACCTATGTATTAAAATAAAAGGACTAAAAACATTTTACTGCTTGTATCTTGCTATCCATAGCCACAGGCAATAATTTCCTGTTTCTCAGTTTTTGCATTATCTTTTTTAGTCTCTTCTCACATATCCTTAGCTGCCATAATAGAATCCTTTTTAAACCCATACTCCTAAATGCTTTATTTTTTATCATGTCCTCATAAATATGGGTTTTGCAAACTAACTTATGTATGGGTATATAGTTTACAGGTATTGCCTTTGTTTTGATTGCAAATTTACTTAAAACCCTCAAGCAAAAAACCCAAAACACCTCAGAACATCCCAGTAATGTATTATATTAAAAAATACACAAAACTATGTATATCCTCAAATAATGAAATTTGGTAGGAACAATTGTTCCAAATCAACAGCTGCACCCACATGCATTGCCTAACCTATAATTAAGGCTATCCATGCTGTGGTGGATGTTACTTTTGTATCTTTATCACATAAACCAGTCACTAAAAATGCTTTACAATATAACATGCATCTCATATCATGAAATGTTTTATACAAATATTGTTAAGAACAAAAATTGTTTTGCTTACAGTCAGTTTTTCTTGTTTCCTTTTAGTGTCCTTCCATACTGTAATGACATGAAGTGGGGTATATGCCTATCAGACCCCCACAAGTTTAACAAAGTCAACAACATTCCAGTCTTTCTCAGGCACTTTTTTCTTGTAGAACCATATTTCACAAATGTGATTGATGCTTTATAGTCTCTCATTTATTCACTAATTTCATTATTGCTGGTATTCTTTCTGTTCATCTCCACCTCCCAAACCCAGACTTGAGTTTAAGTCAAAGGTGCTCTAAATTCTTCTAACCAACTCCTGTATTTTTCCATCTCTGAAGCATTTTATTTGGAACACAGGAAAATGAGAAGCAGAGTCCCCTTCTGTTTAATGGCTCACTTTTTGTTGGACAAACTTGCATTTGCTCCATAGCATGTTCTGTATCAAAAAATTATTTTGACCCCCCCCCCAGGAAAAATATTCTGAAGACAACTAGATATAGCAGCTTATTTATCACATATGTCTCTTGACATTCCCTAATTGCTAAAATAAATGTGCTTCTCTTCTGCATGGTGTACAGTGAATAATGCTTTTCAACAAATACCCTACTGCCACACTTTTGTCAGGATCAACTCTTTCAGCTGGTACGATTGTGTCTTTACTAATACAAGTCTTGGCTGCTTTTTCATGGCCAGGTTTGGAGCATACACACAATGTACCATTTCAAATAACAAATCCTGCTATGGAATACCAGTCTAGCTGCTTATTTTTTATTTCATAAAATTAATACAGCCTGATCTTTCCAGTTTCTCTGGTACAGCAGAAAATCTCAGGTTTTCTCTGAGTGCTCTGCCCTCTAACTCTACCAGTTTTGAAACAGCTCTTCTTGAGCAGTCTCATACTCAGCCAGCCTTTTCTTCATTTCAACATCTGATTTTTGCATTTTATATCAGTCCATCTGAATAGCTGTTTAAAGCTTCTTCCCTTTTTCCCACCCTTTGTTGTTTGAGTTGATGTACTTCAGCGTTTCATTTATTTTAATCAGCTCTGAATCCATTTGAGTTATTTTTTCTTCTAAATTACTGGTAGCCATCTCTTGTACCAAAGCTGAAGCTTGAACTGCTTTTTGCTCAACAGCTGCAGGATTCTTACCAGTCAGTGTTTTCTGTTCACCTTTTCTTATTGATTTTCTTTCAGACTAAGTTTCTTCTTTTCTGGTGTCTGGGCAGTGTACTTAGTAGCTGGTAACTAATAAAATCAGTAAAGGCTGTGGCAACAGGCAAAAGACCTCAAAGACTTGAAAAATAAAAAAATAAAAAAAGATCACAAACCACGTTGAAGCTTGTCACTGTTGAACAGAATAAAAATACAAGCAACTGAGTGCTTTCGCCTTTAACATTAGGGTTTTTGTGATATAAAAAATGAGACCACAATAAATCATTTCAAAACATTTCCCACCTTTAATGTGACCTATAACCTGTACAATTCAATTGAAAAACAAACAAATCTGTTAGAGGAAAAAATTAAAAAACATACAATAAGCTGGTTGCATAAGCGTGCACACCCTTAAACTAATACTTTGTTGAAACACCTTTTAATTTAAATACAGCATTCAGTCTTCTTGGGTAGGAGTCTATCAGCATGGCACATCTTGACTTGGTAGTATTTCCCCACTCTTCCTTGCAAAAGCACTCCAAATATTTCAGATTGTGAGGGCATCTCTTGTGCACAGCCCTCTTCAGGTCACCCCACAGATTTTCTATTGCATTTAGGTCTGGGTTCTGGCTGTGCCATTCCAAAACTTTAATTTTTTTCTGGTGAAACCATTCTTTTGTTGATTTGGATGTATGCTTGGGGTCATTGTTGTATTGAAAGGTGAAAGTCCTCTTCGTCTTTATAGCAAATGCCTGAAGGTTTTGGGCCGAAAGTGACTGGTATTTGGAACTGTTCATAATTCCCTCCACCTTGACTAAAGCCCCAGTTCCAGCTGAAGAAAAGCAACCACAAAGCATGATACTGCCACCACCATGCTTAACCGTGGGGATGGTGTTCTTTTGGTGATGCGAAGTGTTGTTTTTCTGCCAAAAGTACCTCTTGGAATTGTGGCCAAAAAAGGTCAACTTTGGTCTCATCAGACCATAACACATTTTCCCACATGCTTTTGGGAGACTTGTATTTTTTGCAAATTTTTAGCCAGGCCTGGATGTTTTTCTGTGTAAGAAAATGCTTCTGTCTTGCAACCCTACCCCCATAGTCCAGACATATGGAGAATATGGGAGTTGTCACATGTACTACACAACCAGTACTTTCCATAAATTTCTGCAGCTCCTTCAGTGCTTTTGTAGGTCTCTTGGTAGCTTCCCTGACCAGTTTTCATCAGTTTTGGAGGGACATCCAGTTCTTTGCAACGTCACTGTTGTCCCATATTTTCTCCACTTTTTGATGACTTGTCTTCACTACATTCCATGGTATATCCAATGCTGTGGACATTTTTTGTACCCTTCTCCTGACTGATACCGTTCAACAATAAGATCCCTTTGATGCTTTGTAAGCTCTCTGCGAACCATGGCATTTGCTGTAGCAGGCAACTGAGTAAATGTCAGGAAAATCCTACTAACTCAGCTGACCTTTATTTGGAGTTAGAGTCTCTTTAATTGATGGCAGGTGTGTACCCAAGAAGACTGAATGCTGTAATTAAATCAAAAGGTGCTTCAACAAAGTATTAGTTTAAGGGTGTGCACACTTATGTAACCAGCTTATTGTATGTTTTTTTTTTTTTATATTTTTCCCCTAACAGATTTCTTTTTCAATTGAATTGTACAGGTTATAGGTCACATTAAAGGTGGGAAAAGTTTTGAAATTATTTATTGTAATCTCATTTTTTTATATCACAAAAACCTGGCATTTTAACAAGGGGGTGTGTACACTTTTTATATCCACTTTATAAGGGTTGTGTTTTAGTAGTTAACTGTTCTCATGAAGTCCCATAAATAGCTAAAAGGGACAAAAGTGCTTAATGTTTATTGTTTTAATAAAGATTATTTTTATTTTCTGGCTCTGGAGCTTATTGTGTATTATAGACCCAGGGTATCATTATTATTTTGAAACCAGAAAAATACCCAACTTTGAAGAATCTCATATAGCACTACTCCTCAGATAGATCACTGTGCTTTAAGGTCAAGCTATTACTTGCTGTAAAGAAAGCTCATAATACTTCTGGGAAAACACTCTACTCAAACTATGTGTCTAAGGTCTGGAATACTGTTCATCTCTGCATTAGACAGATACGTAACCTTTGATTATTTATTTGATCATTTAAATCTCACCTAAAACAATACCTCACTGACTCATTGCCCTGCTTCTGCACATCCCCTGGCTAAGCCTGATCTCTAATATGCTAATTTCTTGACACTGACTTCATAAGTAAGCACACAAATGCTTCTTGACACAATAACTATTGTAATTGACCAACTGCCATTTATAGGTCTCTGACTTCATATTTTAAGCATACTAACACTACTTGGTACTATGCTTACACTAACTGATTTAATGTCATTTCACAGGTCCTGGCATGCTTTAAAGCAGACCCAAATTATGATACATGTACTAGACTTGTGTTATACTGTTATATATATTTCATGTGTACCTAATGGTATTAGCACATTTTCATAAGGTATTTGTTTCCAAATGATCTGTTCTACTGTGGAGGGGATGATGTTTTCTATTATATTGTTAATGGAAATTTTCTCTCTGGGCTTCCACTGAAAAGGGGTTATATGACCAATTTGAACTTTCTCAGTAAACAAATGCAAATAAATAAATAAGCTATCTTCACTGTATGTGCCGTTTTATCTTAAAACAAAAGGTGGTAAATTGTGAATTCCTATGTCTTAAAGAGTTCCTTGAATTCTTATCACTTCATACTACTTGATAAGATATGTACATTTATTACATGTTCTTATCAAGTATATCCTGGTCATTCATAAATATTTCATGAGTGGTACATTGTAACAAAAAAAAAAAAAAAAAACTTTTCCCATAAACCATCTAAACATATTGACTGAAATTTTCCACAGCCACGGCTCATAAGAAAAACTGGCAAAAGAATATATAATATGATACGTTATAGTGCTTTTGAAAGTACTGGTAAGGAGGAACACATATTATATTATTAGTTATGAACATGTCAAATGTGCAAAAATGTACAAATTATAATATATGTAGATTTTATATGTTTTCTCTTACTTTTGGATATGTGAATGTCTGGATTAAGGGCCTCGACTTAATCTAATAAGTTTTTGTGTGTGCAAGCAAATAAATAAGAGAACTGAATGTAATGAAAAGTTTTCCTTTTGCAAAAAATGTTCAGTGTGAGTCGAGAAGTCTGCAGATGAGAGCAGATGTACATTTTGTTGTTATGTTGCCATGGAGACAAGTTGACTACAGGAGCAGGCATTAAAAGCCAGAGCACTTTTTTAAGGCTAAAAGTTGGTTTTTGAAAGCATACAAGCTGTTTTTCACATCTGCGAGGGGGAATAAAAATAAGTCAAGAACAGGCAGCAATTAGGGTTAGTAGAAGCACAGGCTTTAACATGCACAGTGGTATGGATAACCCTAATTTTAGATTAGGTAATGTTTGTGGGTGCAGCTGTCTGTTTGGGACAGTTGTTCCTATCAGGAGGGTTAAACTGTATTATTTGAAAATGTACATAGCTTTCTGTGTTTGTTTTAAGCCAAGAGGTTATGACATGTTCTGGTGTGTTTTTTTGACAGTTTTCATTAAGACAAAAAGTCTTGTAAAATGTTACATAAGTTCAAATGGAGAAGACAAGAAACAACTGTATAAAAGATCAACCCGCCAAACATTACTAAGTACATATAACACAAAAGCTGGAAATAGATGTTAAAAAAGCTGTCATATATAATAGGTAGGAAGAATAACCTCTTATCATAAAGGCTACACTAACCATATTATTTTGGACTGTGAATGCCCTCACAGGTATAAACAAAAAAGTAAGAGCATTGAATTATATTAAGTAATGGGCTTCCTGCAAGGAGGAGGAGTATGCTGGCATACATTTATATTCCATCTAAAACTGCTATTATGGAGCTTACAAAAGTTTTGGGAGAAATAATCAGCTTTCAGCAGGTCATATTACTTATAGGTGGGAACTGGAACTTGATTTGCAACAATGAGGAAGTATGTAGTTGATCTAGAAGGGAAAAACATAACAAAAGAGGGTAGATGTCTGAAGGAATTTATAAAAATATTTGCTATGGAAGATGTGAATTCAGTAGTAGGAACTCACAGAATTTACATATTATTTCCCAAGGTACAATAACTGGGTTAGACTATACAGAAATTATATTTCACAGAAACATGTGCATTTAATTGAAACTTTGGCACACATCCAGTAACAATTTCAGATCACACGCCAATAACACCCAAGATAAAAATGCAGGGTCATGAAGGAAAGATGAGACACTGAAACTTCTCCACCTACCTCTTAAAAGGAGAAGAATTTAAGGAATTGGTAGTAGAAATTATTAGAAAGTTATTAGTGAAGATAGAATTTTCTTCAGAAGCTATAGCTATTGAATGAGATAAAATGAAAGTGGATTTTAAAATAGGGTAGAAATAAAAGAAAAAGATATGGTTAAGAAGTAACAGGAATTATTTAGAGGAGCTGACAAAGGTTAAAGAATTTCAGAATAAGGTGAATCTCAAAGAACAAGAGGTGTAACTTTAGAGAGCTAAAGAGAAAATAAAAAAAAGTATCTGGATAATATGCATGGGTTTAGAAAGATTGCTGTTAAGCAGTTGTTTTTTTTTTAAACACCTTTATTGCATAATCACTTGTGACATAGGCAAATCTATATTTATTTAAAAGGAATCAAATTACATTAACAAGTTCTTTACAAACATTATACTTCACATATATCGCTATATATGACATAACCTGAGCAACATTGCTAAGTTATTCAATTCCTGCCCTTTTTTATTTTTTAAATAATAAACATCTTTACTAAACCATCAGTTATGACATAGGCAATTATACATTAATATAAATGAAAACAAACCACACAAAAACAATCCTAGTTGCAAGCATTTTGCATCACAAACCATACTGACACACTCCCAGTTGCAAACATTATACATCACTTATAATCTACTCAATCATTTTCTGTCAAACATTGCATAGCTCATTTAAGTCCTGCCTTCTTTTAAAACTGTATTCTTCCCCGTATGTATTGTTCCCACAATTCCCATTTTATTCCCATGCAGTTTTCTTCTACCCTTTTCCTAGAGATCTCAATTCCAGTTGTATTGTCTCTGTTACTATATTCACTACTTCTAGTATAGTTGGTTTAGATTTTGATTTCCATTTTCTAGTAATTACTTTTTGGAAGCCACCATAAATAGACACAGCAAAGCCTTACCGTGTTTAGGCATTTTGAATTCTGTATCATAGCTCAGAAAAATCATGTCCCTTGTCACACTAATCTTTCCACACAGAATCCCCAACAGTGCATCTCTTAGGGAATCCTTCAAGTCTGCCAACTCACTGCACTCCCAAAAAATATGTTCCCAATTACCTCTTTCTTCCCCATCAAACCTCCAACATGGGCTGTCTACCTGAGGAAAAATTCTCTGGAGTCTTCTTCGGGTATAAAAATATCTATGTAAACATTTCCAAGCAAAAGCCCTAAATCTTCTAGATTTTATTGTTTCTTTGTGAATTTCTGGTCTTTCATTTAGGACCCTCTATTTGTTTCTCTTTGCTTGTACTCTGATATCAATCCTCGATCTTCTTCTAACCTGCAGTCCAAATAAATTCTTGGCATCTTCCCATTCTGTCATCTTTCCCTCTCTAGTTATTTGCTTCTACTACCTTGGTTCCTTTGCCAGTTTTCTCCAATAAACTCCAACCCCTCTTGCCTATTGTCCATATCCCTAATTGCAGTCATCCCTATTGGCATTATTCCCGTGTTGTTTTAGTTCTTAGGATACATTCTGCTACTTTATACATATAATATTCTGTATGATTATTGTTATTCTCCTTAAAGGCCTGCATTCAAAATTCCTGTCTGTCCTTGTTTCTTGAGCTTCCCCCCTGTTTCTTCATCATAACTTTCCACTTTTAATTATAGGTTTCTGCTTGTGCTATCTATATGAGCCTTAACTCTGTAACTCTGAAGTACCCCCTCAAATTGGGTAATCCCAATCCACCCTGTTCTAGTAAAATAATCAGCGTATCCCAATTGACTCTTGCCATCTTCCCCTCCCTGAGTCCTTCAGTTCTTTATTAATTGCTACCCACAGCTTCTCATCTGGTTGTTAAAAATATGCCTGACCTGTGTATAAGACTAATGGGACTAAAAATATTTTTACTGCTTGTAACTTGCCATCCATATTCATATAACAAAGCTTCCATTTTCTCAGTTTTTGTATTGTCTTTTGTTTAGTCTCTTCCCACATATCCTTAGCTGCCATAGCAGAATAATTTTTAATCCATATTCTTAAATACTTCATTTTATCATGTCCCCATAAATATGGATACTGCTGAACCAATTCATATGTGAGTACATAATTTACTGCTATTGACTTTGTTTTAGCTTCATTAATTTGTATCCCCAAAAGATTTGAAACTGTCACAAAATGTTCCACAACACTGTAATGTCTCTTCCTGGTTTTGTCAGGTATAAAATAATATTCTCTTCCAATAGAGCCAGCTTTTCCTGAGTACCATACCAATTATATCCTTGAATTTCTGAGTCAAATATTATCTTTGCCAATGGTTCTAAGTATAATAATAAACGGAAAAGTGGACACCCCTGCCTGGTTCCTCTGCTCAAACAGAAATTATTAGAGAGGACCCCACCCACTTTAATTGTTACCTCCCATCCCTCGTATATCCCCCTAATCAACTTATAATTTTTTTCAGGATATGCCCATTGCCCTCCTCATAAAGTCCCAGCTTACTCTATCAAATGCTTTCTCTGCATCAAGGCCCATCACCAACAATGTTTTTTCTTACATTCTGGTTCTCTCTGGATAGTCAGTGTTCTGTTAATGTTGTCAAATGTTTGCCTCCCCTCCATAAAATCACATTGATCCATACCTATCAATGCTGGCATTACTTTTGTCATTCTTTCAGCCATTATAGACATGAACACTTTAAAATCATGGTTTAGCATTGAATAGGCTCCTATGAAACTGGGACCAATGGATCTTTACCCTCTTTTTGTATTACAGCTACCACTGCTTTCTTCCAGGATGTTGGTACTTCTCCTCCTTTTAAAATACTGTTAAACAAAACCTTCCAGATCTTTATATTTTTTTTCCTTCCTAGCTTTCAAACTTCCACATACTGTAGATTGGTTATACATCAAAATTTTTATCTCACCTCCTTCTGTCCTAACAGTTAGTAATTAAGCCTCATCTACCTATAACCTTGGCATATTTAATTCTTCCATAAACATCATTTCCATATTTCTCTACTTTATACAGACTTTCATAGAATTTCCAATATATTTCTAATACTTCTACAGGAGCTCTTGTTACCTTCCTTGTTATAGGCTCCCTAAGCTTGGTGACACCCTTTCTACTTTCTCTTGTCAGAGTCATGCTAAAGGTTTTTGTGCTCTAGTGTTATTATCAAAAAACAGTTTTCTTAACAGCAATCTTTCTAAATGTGTGCACATTATCAAGGTAACCCCTTATTTTCTGCTTAGCATTTGGCAATTGATCCTCTGCTTGTTCTGTGAGATTTCCCCTATTCTGTAATACTTTAAAAGTTGTCACATGATCTGAAATAGTTATTAAGTGTGTATCAAGACCATCAATTAAATGCATTTTTTCCTATGAAATGTAAATTCTGTCTAGCCTAGCCCACTTTTTATATCTTGCGGAATAATATGTAAATTCACTCCAAACTCATATTACTGAATTTACATCTTCCATACCAAATATTTGCATAAATTTCTTCAAAAATCTAAACTCCTTTGTTATATTTTCCATTCTGGGGCCCCAGACACATTTTCACTGCTGCAAATCAAATTCCAGTCCTGACCTACATGTAATATTGTTTGCTGAAAACTGATTATTTCTCCCAGAATTTTCTTAAGCTCTATTATAGCAGTTTTAGGTGGATACATGTCAGTGTAATCCTCCTCCCTTACCAGTAGCCCCTTATGACTACAAATCTGCCATTATTATACTTTTTATAGGTTTATAGGTTGGTATTAGGCTATCAGCCCTAGGGCCTATACAAGCCTAGCCATAACAATTCCCTGGCTATTTCTTCCCACAGTATTTACTTCCCTGGACCTCTGTCTAGCAGGGTGACTGGCATGATCCCCGGGGTGAATTTCCTATCTCCCATCCAATCATCAAAGTTCTTTTTGAAGAGGGCCAAAGAGGCACTCTGCTTGACATGTATAGGTAGTCTATTCCAGAGTCTGGGGAGTCTCTGGTTCAGGAACCTATCCCTCTGCATGTTTGTTCATTGTGATGACAAGGTTTAGATCCCTGGAGCGTGTGTCTATTGGAGCTCCTCCTGCAATTAATATAAGTACTCCTTATTTCCTTTGTCCCAAAGATTCCACTGAGTAACCATCCTGAAAACCTTTCTTTACCAAATTCACATGTTCAGGTCTTACCAAGTGTGTCTCATGTAACATAGATATTTGCACTCTAAGTTTTAATATAGTTCACTATTCTTTCTTTTTTTTTATTTATCTGTGAGACCTTCAACATTTAAAGACATTACAGATAGCATCATTATATTTTTATTCCCATCTTTTATGTATAACACCTTTTTGTTGAATGTTTAGTTTCAGCTTTTGTGTTACAGGCAGACACTGTTTGGCAGGTTGAACTTTTATGTAGTTGTTTCTTGTCATACCCATTTGGGCCTATGTCACATCTTACAAAACTGTTTTATTGAAAGCCTTCAAGCAAAAAAAAAAAAAAAAAAAAACAAACAAAATCCCAATAGCCCCTAAAACCTATTAATGTAATACCAACACACAAACTATGTGCATCTTCAAATATTGAAGTTTTACACTTCTAATAAAAACAAATGTGCCAAACTGGCAGCCACGCTCATAGACTTGAGTTAACCTAAATAAAAGGTTATCCATGCTAAGATGCATGGTGCAGTCTGTGCTTCTACTAAGTGCTAACTGGTTTTGTCTTATCTTTATAGCTCTCCCAGATGGGAAAACCACTGAATGCTTTCAGAAAACATCATCTCCTAGACAGTTTCTCTTTTTTTTTTCCGATCCAATAACTCTCCACCAGACTGTAAATAATTTTTCATTATCAGATTGTCTCCAAGGAAACATGAGAACCAGCCAGTCAATTTCTCATTATCAGATTGTTTCCATGGAGACATGAGGGCCAAATACAGAATTGCTACTAAGCATACATTTATTTGCTAGGAAAAAAGCCTCATAATATTCAATATATTTTTTAATTTACTTGCTTTCTCCTAAAACGTGTTACTAAATCAATCTAAGGTCCTTAATCCAGTCATTCTGTCATACAAGAATGAGGAAAAAGCACATTAATTTTTCTTTTGTCATGCTGTTTTAACCAGGCTTTTTTTACATTTAAGTGCCTACATTTCTTAAAACTGAACAACAACAAAAGAGAGTGGAGAAAGAAAGGAAAAAAAGGCAATAGCACCTATTTACAATCCCCATTACACTTAAAATAACTAAGAAAACTTTACTTTATAGCATGCAAAGAAAACCATACACCACAAAAATAGTACTATTAAGAGAAAAAAAGTTTTCTTTACTTATTCTGTCCTCTCTTCCTCTCCTCAAAGCATTTTTATGCTCACTAATGACATGAAGTAGGGCATATACTTTAGAGTCCTCTACAAGTCCAAAAGGTTCTGAAAAAGTCCAATATTTCTAGATTTTCTTGTTCTGTCATATTTCACAAATATAATTATTCCTCTGTAATCCCACATTAAGGTACTGGTTTTATTACTGTTCATCTCCATCTTCCAAATCCTGTCTCTGATTAATTTCCAAGGTACTCTCAATTATTCTAATCAACTCTCATGCTTCCTTCCTTCTCTCTAACATTTTCAGTTGAAACAGTGGAAAATGTTTCACAGGTACAGTCTCTCTGTGGTCTTTATTATCAGAAGAAGCTCACGTTTTGTTGGACAGACTTTGGTATTTCTTCCTTAGCATGTACTTCATCAAAAAATGATTTTGTCCCTCCAGGAAGAATACCATGAAGACAGCTGGTAACAGCAGTTTGAATCTCATACCTGTGTCTTTACATTCTCTGATTAGTGAAATTAATTTACTCCTCTTCTGCCTGGTGTACAGTGAGTTATCCTTCTCCATAGATTCATAGGTGTGCACTAGGCTAATGGCCCTTGGGCCTTTACAAACCTAGCCATAGGATTACCCTGGCATACTGCCACCTGACCTTAGTTCCCAGTGCCTCTGTCAAGTAGAGCCCTGGAGTTATCCCCAGGGTGAAGTTTCTGTTTCCCATCCACTCATCAAGATTTCTCTTGAAAAGGGTCAGCAAGGTGCTCTGTTTGACATGTATGGGAAGTCTGTTCCATAGCATGGGCAGTCTCTGGGTTATGAACCTAACCCTCCAGCATGTTCTGTTAATTGTGGTAATGAGGTTGAGGTCTCTGGAGTGTGCGGTGCAGAGGGATTGGGATTTATTTAAATGTAGCATTTCTAACTGAGCTGGGTCAGACATGGCTTTGTAAGTCAAGCAGAGATCACCTCAAAGTAGGCAATATGAGACAGAAAATAGTTGGAGTTTTTTGAGTCTGTCCATATAGGACAAGTTTTTAAGGCCTAGGATCCTCTTTGTGAGGTACTTTTGTGGCTTCTCCAGTTGTTGCAGGTGTCTAGTGAGGTACATGTCAAATGGGGCATTGTACTTGATGATTGGCCTAATGAGGGAACAGTAGAGGGAGACAATGACCTCTTTCTTTCTAGATGCAAAACCGTTGGTAATGAGATATGCCACATAGAAGGACTTTCTGACCACAGTGGCAATGTAGTGATCAAAAGAGAGGTTGCTGTCAACCTGTGTTCCCAGATCTCTTACAATGCCTTATGTGTTCAGTGGACTACCATCAATGTGGTAATTCATGGGAACCGGGTTTTTCCCAAAGGGGATGATGGCACATTTTTTGGCATTGAGCTTGAGGCCATGGTTCTGACACCAGTTGTTGGTCTCAGTGAGACCATTCTGTAGGATGTCAACATCACTTAGGGAGTTAATAATAGCTCCCAACTTGCAATTGTCTGCGAACTTTGCTGGCCAGAGTCCCTTCTTGTTGGCCTGGACTTCAGAGAAGTAGATACCAAACAGGAAAGGACCCAGGACCGAACCCTGTGGGACTCCACTTGTGACTAGTTGGCAGTCTAACTTTGAGTCAGCTACTTTCACACTGTGGGTTCTATCTGTGAGCCAGTTTGCAACCCACCTAGTGATATAGGGGTTGAAGTAAAGTTTAGTGAGTTTTTCTATGATTCCTGAGCGGGAAATGGTATCAAAAACGTGGCCAGATCAAGGTAGGCTGTATGAACCACCTTGCCTTCATCCACAGCTCTGGTGACTGACTTAAAGTTGACCAAGTTGAACAGACATGATCTACCCTTCACAACACCAAACTATGTGGGATTCAGAGTTTGGAGATTCCCTATATCCTTGTTTATTAGGTCCATGATGATGCGTTCCATAGCTTTGCCTATCAGACTCATCAGGCTAATGGGGCAATAGTTCCCAGGGTTTGTAGTCACTTCTCCTTTGTGGAGAGGGATGACTGTAGCAGTGTGCCATTTGGTAGGGACAAAGCCTGAGGTGAGGCTGTGATTAAACAGGGCGCACAGATGAGGTGCCAGTTCACTCTGTAGTTCATTTAGAACACAACCAGGGATATTGTCAGGTCCCATAGAAGCTGTATTTTTGGCCTTGGACAGTGATGTTTTAACCTGTGCAGCAGTAATACTGGATTCCCGGCAATCTACTGGTATTGTGATTGTTCCTTTGGGGGGGAGATGGGTAAAGTTGGCACTGAATCTGTCGGCCAGTATACTGGCAATATCTGCTGGCTTGGTATAGGAGGTACCATTCTGCAGTTGAGGGATCTCAACTTTTTGTTGAGACTGATAAGGGAGTTTTTCCAGTATTGAGACTTCACCTTATTCCGCATTAGTTTCCTCCTTCTGTTGTAGAGTTTGTTTATGGCAGGGGACCACCAGATTGGCTTCCTTTTTTTGGAGGAGAGCATCTTGGTTCTATTGGGTATGGTGAGATCCATGCATTTGTGTACATGTTTGTACAGTGCATTGGTATATGATTCTGTAGTCATGCAACTATTCTCCATTTGCATGGGTGCCGTGAAGTTAGCCACCTGTGTTTTTAGGAGCCCAAAGTTAGCTTTGGAGAAGTTTTTTGTGGTGGTTCTGCTGTCGCCCACTTTTAGTATTTTGTTCTTCTGCCACAGTTTTGTCAGAATCAACTCCTTCTGCTGGTAGGATTGCATCTTTACTTTTAAAGGTCTAGGTTGATTTCTCATAGCCTGGTTTGGAACATACACATAATGTGCCCTTTCAACTGACAACTCCTACTGTGGAATACTAGTCCAGTTGTTTATTTGTGCTTTTATAAAATTAATGCAGTCTGTTCCTTCCTGCTTCTCTGGTATAGCTGAAAATCTCAGGCTTTCCGTACATGCTCTGTCCTCTAATTCTGTTATTTTTTGAAACATCTCTTCCTGAGCAGACTCATATTCAGCCAGCCTTTTTCTCATTTCAACCTCTGATTTTTTTGCAGCTTTATCACCTCATCTGAATATCTGTTTAAAGCTTCTTCCATTTTTTCCAACCTTTTGTTGTTTGTGTCAATATACTCCATCAGTGTTTTATTTATTTTAACCATGTCTGTGTGCAGTTGTCTTATATCTTTCTGTAGGTTACTGGAAGTCATGTCTGGAGGTCGCTTTGCATTTTGCTGAACAGCTGCAGAACTTTCCCAGTCAGTGTTTCTTCATCACTTTTTGTAGCTGATTTCTTTCCAGGTGTTCTGTATGTCTTTTTTTCCTGGCATCTGGGCAGCACACTTACTAGCCAGTTACTGAAATTTACCCATAAACAGAAAAGTCTACTGATTTCTCTGTTGAGGTTCTGTTTTCACACTGAGAGAGTTAGAGTCAGGCTGTTATTCAATGTGCAGTTATCTTGGAAGTCTTATTAATTAAGCAACTGTTTTTGGTAACTCCAAAGCACAAAAACTTTTACCACGGTGACTTAGACAAACAAGAAAAAAAAAAAAAGCAGAGATCATGTAACAATATTAGAGATATTTTGGAAAGTTATGAAAATATGTATATAAAACAGAGAAATGTGGAACTCAGGAAGGACCACAAATGGATATATTTATGTAAGACTAAGTATGTCAAGATTACAGGCAGTTGAGCCTCAACAATTAACAAAGATAGGATGAGATAAGACAAAAATGGTGGCATGCAATCAATCTGCAGAAAAGTCTACAGGAATCGATGATATTCCTGTGGAAGATTGGAAGCTAGGAGACAAGAACATGGCAAAAATCTAGAAGGTTTTGCTTAACAATAGTTTAAAAGGAGGGGAAGCACCAACATCCTAGAAGAAAGCTGTGGTGACTATAATACCTAACGATGGTAAAGACCCATCAGATCCATATTTATAGAGGCCCATTTCAACTTAAATCAAAGCTTGTGTGCCACCAATAATAGGTCTAGGGATGACTTAGGTTCATAGGTAGGTACTAGGCTATCTGCCCGAAGGCATTTATAAGACTAGCCAGAATGTGTTGGCTTTCGCCGCCCCCTTAGATTAGTTCCCTGTGCCTCTGTCCAGCAGAGCCACTGAAGTGATCCCCGGGATAAACTTTCTGTTTTCCATGCACTCGTCAAGGTTTCTCTTGAAGAGTGTTAGCGAGGAGCTCTGCCTAATGTAGATTGGAACCTTGTTCCAAAGCATGGGAAGTCTCTGGGACAGAAATCTATTCCTCCAGCATGTCCTATTTATTGTTATTGTGAGGTTTAGATCCCTAGAGTGTGTGGCTTGAGGGGATATGGTTTTCTTTAGGTGGAGCATGTCATTCAATTCTGAGTTGGACATGGCCTTGTATGTCAGGCAGAAATCACCTCTGAGGAGGCGGTATGCAACTGAGTACAGCTGGAGTTTCTTCAGTCTAGCTGCATAGGGCATCTGTTTGAGGCCAGTGATCCTCTTGGTGAGGTACTTCTATGGCTGTTGCAGGTGTCTTATAAGGTACATCCCAAATGGGGAGTTGTACTCTATGATGGGTCTGATGAGTGATGAGTAGAGGGGCACAATGTCCTCTTTTGATCTGGATGCAAACCCTTTTGTGATTAGGTGAGATATCAGTGTAAAAGTGTTAGTGATGGATGGAAATTATGATTAGTTATAACATTTGGAAATAATATTAAATCATTTTGTCAAATTGTTAATAGGAATTGGGCCAGCTTGCAGATGGACAAATATTTGTCAGAAATTCTATCCTATAAATGCCTTTTTTCTTTTAGACATGGTAAAACTATGGGAAATTATTTTAATTGTTATAAAATGGTTGTAGTGCAGTTGGTGAAGTACAAACATCATTGAATGATTAGATTTTAAGGAAGTGTTTTCCATGCAGTGGATGTATGGTATGAAAATTTATCATTCAAAGCAAGGAGTTTACATCAGCCAACACTTCTGTTGTTCATGAGTTAAAATCTGCTATTACTTGTAACTCACAGTGGGTTATATATTTAGTTACATGCTGTTGCTTAGCTTTTTATGTGGGGAAAAGCTTCCAGTTTTTTTAAACACACATATATGATCATTTAAGTGACATCAGATGTCAGCATGAATCAAATGCATTGTTTAAGCATTTTTGTAAGCATCCGGGTGCACAATTCCTTTTTTGTGGGGGTATAGATAAAATTAGGGTTAAAAGTACCAATAAATTGGGATGGAAACAAATGCTTAGTCAAAAGGAACATTTTTGGATAGTTAAATTGGGAGCATTATTTTTCCCGGGTTCAATTAGTGCCAGTGGAATGGGGTTTTTATGGTAATATATATATTTAAATAAGGATTAATTGGATTGTGATGTCAGTAATAGGAAGTAATAAATAACTGTTTGAAGTCTGAATTTTTATGTTACCATACTGAGGAAGGCTTTGAATGGAACTGATTTATGGTTTGAATTAATTGTGTTGACGGTTTGAATGAATATGGTTTCTTACACAAAGTTCTGTTGTGTGCTGGTGTTGCATTTTTCATATAACGGACTTTTGTTTTTTTTGCTGTTGACCACGATCTTCCTTGTGAGTTTTGATTGTTTTTGTCATTTAAATTTTAAACCATGATTATAAAGTGTTTATGTATATAATAGCTAAAATAATGGGAAAAGTCTTGTCAGAATTGATAGATTTGGATCAGTGTGGTTTTGTGGAGGCAAGGCAAACACTTGACAATATTAATAGAACAATAGTGATCCGGAGGGAAAGCAGAATGTAAAAAAATACCTCTGTTGGTGGGTCTTGATGCAGAAAAAACATTCAACAGAGGTAAGCTGGAATTTTATGTGCAAGTCAAAGGAAGAATTTACATTTTCTTATACGATAATAAGGCTAATTAGGAGGATATATGAGGGTTCCTCTCTGACAGCTTGTCTCTGAACAGAGGAGCCAGAGAGGGGTGTCCTCTTTCCCCTTTATTTGCTTTATATTTAGAGGCAATGACAAAAAAAATAAGTGACTCAGAAATTCAAGAATATAATTGATACTGTAATCAAAAAAAGGTTGGCTTTATTTTGCACATGATAAAACCAGTAAAGTTCATCTCAGTGTTGTGGAACATCTTGAGACAGTTTCATGTCTTTACAGGATATAAAGTTAATGAATATAAAACAAAGGCTATAGCTGTAAACCATGTACTCATATATGAATTGTTCAGCAATATCCAAATTTATGGGGGCACAATAAACTTAAGTATTTAGATTAAAAGGGGTTCTGTTTTGGTAGATAAGGATATGTGGGAATAGACTAAACAAAGATAATTAAAAAAATGAGAAACAGGAAGCTCTTGGTTATGGGTTCATAGGTGTATACTGTGCTAACAACCACTAGGGCCCTTGGAAGCCTAGACATGCAACCCAAATATGGCACACATATTTGATTTATGTTTGATTTATAGGTGAGGTGATTTACTGACTGCCGCTGTTCATCAGAGACATAGGAGCCAGACCAGGGATGAATTTCTGATTACCTATCCATCGGTTCAATTTGCACTTAAAAATGGATAGGGAAGAACTCTGCTTCACATGGATAGGAAGCCTGTTCCAGAGAATGGGAATTCTCTGAGAAAAATATCTGTCTCTCCAAAATGTCCATTTATGTTGCATGCAAAATTTAGGTCTTTTAACTTAGTAGTTCTGATGCTGCTTGTTCAGCGGATGCGCAAAAGATTCATCAAAATAGGATCAGGCAAAGATCACCTCTTAAAATTCTGTATGATACCAAGTAAAGAGACAGAGCTTTGAAGCAATCAGCATAGGACATTGTGTTTATGCCCTGCATTCTTTTCATAAGGAACTTTTCTGGACATTCCAGTTCCTGCCTTTGTCTGGTCAGGTACATACTAAGGGGGGCATTATAGTCTATGATGGGTGTGATGAGGATCTGGACCTAGATGCCATGCCCTTGCTTATAAGATGAGCAACACAGAAGGATTTTCTTACTACCTTGGGCAAATGTTGGTTCAAAGGTTGTTACCATCATGTTCCCAGATTCCTGACTAGTGAATCAACTTTTAAGGGTGTTCTATTCCCAAAAAGTACTATAATGCATTTCTTGGTATTGAGTTCTAAGCCATAGCGTTGGCACCAAGCATTTGTATTAGACCTTCCTGAAGGGTGTTCTTATCTTAGGGGGATTCAATGACCACACCCGTTTGCAATCATCTGTGAACTTGATTAGCCAGAGGCTTTTAACATTGGTTTTAACATCTGAGAAGCAGATTCCAAAGAGGAGTGAGCATAGCACAGAGCCCTGGGAGACTCCACTGGTGACTAGCATCTTTGTGGAGGTGGCCTCACTGATTCTAATCTCCTGGGTCCTATCAGTTAGCCATCTAGCTATCCTGTATATTATAAACAGGGTTATACTTATTTATTTATTTTATTTATTTGCAGTTGATTTACCAGGATAGTCCATTGGGCCAAAAGAACCCGTTTTCAATGGAGTCCTGGGGAGAAAAGCTCCAATACAGACAAAATCAAGTACATTCAAAAATTACAAAAATTGCAAAATTACAAAAGATTGTACAGAGTAAAACATAAAACATTTAAGCTCACAATTCAAAAGCATTTAAATCAATACAGTGTGATAAATGAGAGGTAAGAAAAATAGAGAGAGTAATGTGATATACATCTATAGGAGTTATTCAGGCAGACATCAAATAACCTTACATAGTAGATATGCCAAGGAAAGATAAGGTTGTTAGCTAGAGATATGTATCAAAGTGTATAAGATAATGAGATATAATAAATTTATGAGGGGAGGGAGCAGGAGCAATCCCATTGGGACCTCAGGTATGTATGGAGAGAGTTTTTGAAAGCGTACCGGTTAGAGGTGGTACGAATAGATGGTGGGAGAGAGTTCCAGAGGCGGGCAAGGTTGAAGGATAATAAGTGTTTACCTGGGGGATGAGATGGTTTATGGACTTCTAATAGGTTTTGATTGTTGGACCTTAATACTCTGTTTGGCTGGTGCATTTTGAAGGCAGAAGACAGGGAGGGACAAAGAGAAGGACTAAGAATGAGCTTTTGAGCGAACGTCAGCTGTATATAAGTGAGATGATTAGGTAGTTCGAGCCAGTTTAGGGTTTGGAGAGAGGAACAGTGGTGGGTGGAGGACCTGTGTCCATTTGCAAATTTGGCGATTTTATTATAGCAGGAGGAGAGCTGTTTTTTTTGAGAGGACTGAAGATTGGTCAGTAGTGGGGCCCCATAGAGAAGGGAGGGGATGAGAAAAGAGGAAGCGAGTGTGATTTTGGAAGAGCTTGTAAGGTACTGATTCTGACGGTAGAGCATACCTAGTTTTTGATGAGTTTTTTTAATATTTAGTTGTAGATGAGAGTTGTAGCTTAGCCTATTGTCAATTAGTACACCTAGTAGCTTAGTTTCAGTCACTAGTTCAAGGGGTAAGTTATTTTGGCTGGTAATTAAGAAAGAGTTTCTATTGAAGGATGTGGCTTTGGAGGGTAAATACCATAAGTTTTGTCTTGGAGGCATTGAGTACCAAGTGATTTATTCTCATCCACTGTTCGGTAATTGAAAAAGCTTCCTGGGTAAGTGTTTGGAGCTGAGAGGTGGAGGTGGCAGAGCAGATAATGGTAGAATCATCTGCATATTGGATGATGTTTGCAAAAGGAATTGATTTGTGGAAATCGTTTATAAATATATTAAAGAGGAGGGGGCCAAGAATAGATCCTTGGGGAACGCCAGTGGGGTACTAAGGAAAGGGAAGTGGCCTTTTTCCATATTACAGCTTGGCTTCTATTAGATAGATAGCTAGAGAACCAATTTATGGAAGAAGAAGAGAGGTTAAGTTGTGACAATTTGGTTAAGAGCAGATTGTGTGAGATAGTGTCGAAGGCCTTGGAGAGGTCAAGTAGTAGGGTAGAGACAATGTGGCCGGAATCACGTGCAGTGTTAACAGTCTCCAGGAAGGATAAGAGGGCTGTCATAGTGCTGTGGTTTGGTCTGAATCCATGTTGTGTAGGAGTTATAAGGTTGTTGTCTAAGAGATGAGGCAGGAGTTGAAGGTGGACACACTTTTCCAGAAGTTTGGAAATAGGGGACAGGATAGCAATAGGACGGAAGTTGTTGATGCTACAATTGTTGCCTCCTTTGTGTAGAGGGATGATGAATGCTTGCTTCCACAGTTGGGGCACAGTGCATTCATGAATAGAGCGGTTGATTAGAATGCTGATGGGATAAGCAATAGCATCAGCAGCTATGCTTAGGAAGTAGGAGGGAATGGTGTCAGGGGCATTAGTGCAAGGCTTCAGTTTCTGAAGAAGTTTCTTTATAGTGGAAGTGGGAGTAGGATTTAGTGAGAATAGAGAGGAATGTGGAGAGAGTGTGTTTGAGGGGGGTGAGAATGATAAGGCAGTAGGAGTAGTGGATATGGTGGAAGATAGGCTGTGTGAGGTGGATTTGGGGTTAGGGTTGTGGGTGGGAGAGGGAGGGGGTGTAGTAGAGAGTGAGGTGGAGTGTGTGAAGGAGGAGGTGAGTTTGCTAATGGAGTCGATGAAAAAGAAGTTAAATTGCGAAGCTAAATCTAAGTCGGGACTGTTAGGGTCTGGGGTTGGGGTGTGTGGTTTGCTGTGGTTAAGGAGGGTGGATATCCCCTTCCAAAACTTTTGAGGGTTGGTTTTATTATTATTTTGGAGTGTGAAGAAGTATTTTTGTCTATCTGAGGTTATTAGCTTTTTTACTTTATTTCGAAGGGTTTTGAATGTAATATGATGTTCTGGGATCTTAGTTCTCAGATAGAGTCTCCAGGCTTTGTCTCTAAGGCGCATAGTTGATAGTGTGGTTTTGGTTAGCCAGGGGGCTGACTTTGTTTTGATTCTTTTTTTTCTTAGAGGGGCATGGGAATCAAGTATTCTTAAGAAAGTGGAGTTAAAGTGAGCAACTGCTTCTTCTAATGGAAGTGTCTTTAGATTGTTCCAATTAATTGCTTTCAAGGAATCTATAAAGATTGATGCGTTGAAGATTTTGTCATTTCGGGTAGTAATGTAGTTGTGGGAACGGTATGAGATACAGGGGAGTCGGAGAGTAAAAGTGGGCAGATGATCACTAAGAGGGTCAGGAAGAGTACCGCTATCTGAAAAATAGTGTGGGTGTGATACTAGAATCCAGTCGAGGATAGTGCCACAGGAGGGGTCTTTTGATGGGTGTGTTATGGTGTTGATTAGTTGGGTAAAGTTGTATAGATTGATGTTGAGAGGGTTTGTAGGAGACTGGATGGAGGCCCAGTTAATATTTACATCTCCTAAGAGTATGGTTTCATTGCTAATATTGTTAGAGAGCCAAGAGAGGATGTTTTCAAGTGTGGAAATATTGTCCCCTGGGGGAATGTAGATAGATGCAAGGCATATGTGTTTGTGCTTATTAACTTGTAGGAGAGTGAGGAGTACTTCTGCATTGTTAAATGTAGGAGTGGGTTTATCATAAGGGGTAACTAGCAAGGAAGAGGAATAAAGGAGGGCTACACCACCACCTTTCCTTTTGGTCCTGTCTTTTCTAATGATAGAATAGCTGGGTGGAGTAATTTCAGAATCTTTTATAGACCTTTTAACTATACTTAGTTCTGTAAGTTTGTTGACAATGCCTGAGTGGGTTACTGTATCAAATGCCTTAGCCAGATATAGGTAGGCAGCATGTATAGTTTTATCCTGATCCATTGCCTTAGTTGCCTTTTCAAAGAAATCCAGCAGATTCAGTAAGCATGACCTTCCTTTGAGAAAGCCAAATGGGGATGGTTCCGGTGGTATGCTCATGTTGATAATTTCCATGATAATGCGTTCAATGGCTTTGCAAATAAGACTAGTCAGACTAATGGGTGTGCAGTTTCCATGTTCTGTTGAAGACCCTCCATTATTAAGGAGGTTGACTGTCATAGTCCTCCATTCATGCGGCACAAAGCATGTTTTAAGACTATAGTTAAATAATGACTCCAGGGATTCTGATAAGTCAAATTTTGGACTATTCAAGAGGCATCATAGGATGTTATCAGGCCTCACTGAAGCTGTGTTCTTGGCTTTAGTGAGTGCAGCCAGTACCTGCTCCCTAGTTATAGTTGGAGGGGTTATGTTTGGGTGTATTATTAGTGGAATGGTTGGGACTAAAAGGTGGGTAAAGTTGGAACTGAATTTGTCAGCTAAGAGGTTCATCACTAGTCTTGGTGAATGTGGCACCATTAACTACCAGTTTAGCAAATTGGTGTGTGCAGCCCATGAGGTTTCTGACACAGCTGTATAACTCCTTATGGTCATCTTTCACATGGGAAGATATCCTAAACTCAAAGTTGGCTTTGCCTGACCTAATTAGTCCTTTTAATTGCCTATTTACTTTGATGAGAGAGTATTTATCTTTGAGAGTTACCTTCCCTAATTTTGCCATTGTTGTTTTTCTTTTGTTGTATATCCTGTTTGATTTGGGATGACACCAGGGTAGTTTGTTTCTGGGGCTAGTCTGGGCTTACCTCTCATATGTACAGCAGCCTTTATTGACATGGTTGTATAGAGTTTCTGAGAACAATTCAGCATAGGCTGGTGTGTTCTAGGATTTGGAGGGGCATTGAATTTTGACAAACCATCACTTAATAACAGGTAATTTACCTTGAAATAATTCCTAACTGTTACTGGTTTTATTGAGATTATAGAGTTGATTTTGATTACAAGAAGACAGTTGATGGTCAGACCTTAACAGGGAGGATGAGACATTAGGGGGTGCAGCGTTCTTTGATATTTGTGAGCACAATTCCAGTATGTTGGAGCCTCTAGTGGGTGTATTCACTATTTGGTCAAGGTTATTTGTGTTAAAGTTCAGGAATCTCTGTGCCTGTAGGCTATGTAGGACTTTCAATCTGTAGCAGGGTAATTAAAGTCTCCCATGAGTAGGGTGTTAGGTTTTATGGTAAGTGTCAGTATAGTTAAATAATAACTCCATGGATCTTGAATACCAAGTATGCATTGTAAACTTCTTGGGACATTGATGGTGACCTATAGTTGGCTAAGATAGATGGGATTTTGTCTGTGATGAACTGCATGTGGAGAAACTCCAGAATGTTATCCTGTTTGACTACCCTAGAGATATATTTATTGATGTATATTGAGAAACCTCTACCTTTAGACCTTGTCTGAGCAGCTGCTGATCTAAAAGCATGGAAGGCATAGAAGCCTTGTACTGATGGGGGACTCTGCCATTTTAAACCATGTCTCAGAAACTGCACAGATATCTATATTCTTGAGGGTGAGGAAGGCTTGGCGGGAGTGTAGTTTTTCTTTAGGATCCTGGAGTTGAGCAGTAACACCTTGATGTTCTGTTGAATTGATTTTTCTGTCAGTAGGTTTATCAGTATGGTATTGCCTAAAAAAGGCACTATGGTGAGGACAAAGCCTTATCCAGTATTCAAAAGCCTAGAAGGGAAATGTACATACCATCCCTGGCAAAGCAATGCAGTCTGTTGACCATGTCCTACCAAACTGACAAATATTGGATCCCCTTGGAATGACACCAGAAAGGCAGCCAGTTGTTGAAATCAATATTTTTTTTGTTCATATTGTAATATCATACCCTGTGATGGTAATATGCTGCTTAGTGCCAGCCTCACACCAGCCTAAGACACAAAGTCTGAAATCTGCATAATGTCTGTTTTCATATAGCCCAGGGAGGTACATCTCAGATCATTTACACTTGCATGGATTATGACGGAATCATACTGGTACCTGTGGCATAATGACTTGAGGGCATGTGTGATTTGGTGTATCCTGGCCTCAGAGAAGCAACTAACCGTTATCTTCTCCTTGTTCCGCCTGGTTAGAGGGGCATCAGTTCCTTATGATGAAACTCCTGGTAAGTGTTTTTGCTTGCCTTAGGGGCTTAGTGTTTGTGGCTCCATTGAGAGTAACAGCATGTGTGGTGTTAGGTGTTGTTTTTTCTGAGTGTCTTTAGGCTTGCAGAAGTATAGTTTTGACAATGGATGGTCTAGGTGATCTTTGTTTTTAAAGAAGATTGTTTTTAAGTACCTCAGCATATGTTAGTTTGTGTGTGTGTGTGTGTGTGTGTGTGTGTGTGTGTGTGTGTGTGTGTGTGTGTGTGTGTGTGTGTGTGTGTGTGTGTGTGTGTGTGTGTGTGTGTGTGTGTGTGTGTGTGGTCTCAACAACCTGATGTAAAATTGTATTAGAGAGTTTAGCATCTATTGTCATTGTATAATTACACCTGTCGTATACTGTGTCTGCTTCTTTAAAGATTAAGTGGTTGTCAGTAAACATGAGACAATTGCTACATTGTCTCAAAATGCCCATACCCACCAAACCATCTACAGAGAAGCTAGGAAATTCCATATCCATAATATCCAGTCCTTTGATTTGTGAGCTACAAGGGGGTGGTGTATTGGGGACAGAGGGCTATTAAGGGTGCTTTGTTTGTGCAGACTAATAAGGGTACTTTATTGGGGCAGATAAAGCTAAACAGTACTAAATTCTATTAACTTTAATGTATGCATAATATTAAATTGTACTAAATCTCTAGGTATTTCCACTCGAGCCCCAACCAGCTGCTCTAAGCTTGTTAGCAGAGAAGGTATTTGCACTATATTGCTGCTTTACAGGTTACAGTTTTATGGTCCAATCTACAGAGAAAATTTGCTTTCTAGGTGTTTGCTATTATACAGGGTACTGTTAACCCACACAAACATGCAAAATTTATAGCAGCACAGAAAAAAACAAAAAACTAAATGAGCCTTCTGGCCAATAAATTGACTACACTATGAGTCCTTTTGTATAATGCCCAACTTAGATAGACCAGGCAAACCCCTCCTGCCACAAGATGAATAAACCCAGTTCACTTGATGTAAAAACGCAGTAGAAGAGATGCACAAGTGCAATGCTAACACAAAGCACTTAAATAACTCAACTGAAATCTTTTGCTGAAGGTAATTTCAAGACAGTAACAGTGAGAGAAACACCATGCGTTTTACAAAAATTCAGTGAAATACACACATAAAAGCAGAAAATAAAAGCAATTGTTCGAAATAACTTAAGTGCGACTTAGCAATACAAATAAAGCACTTCTGGAATGCAGGCTAGGACTACAAGCTTTGCTGATCTGCAGGAAAATGAACAGGAGACAGTATTTTGCTGGGTGGGCACTCAGTATCATGGGTCTATGGAAAACAATGGGTGGGAAAAGTACATAAATAGCTTATACAGCAGTTGATAGCAATGAAAGAGGGAGGGACTTTGGAAATCAGATAATCATAAAGGGTGGGGGGAGGGGCAGCGACAGAGCCTTATAAAACAACAACAACAGCAAAAGAGTGAGAGGGCTGGGAAAGTTTCCAGGAACAAGCAGGCTAGCAATCAAATAAAGGCAATATTGGACCTCTTTCTGATACTTTACCTTAATGTGCTAGTGGGGGATGGGTAGACACAGAATGCAAGCAGGTAAATGATAAGCAGAATATAAAAGCTCTGAACTACAAACTAGAGCAGAGACAATTCTCTCACTATTGAACTTATACTACAGTTTAAGGCATCAGATTATGCAGAAATTTACCAGTAATACTTTTTATGGGAAAAATGCAGAAAAAATGCTTTAGGCACAAATCTGGTAGTAGTAGTAGTATGCACAACTGTGAATTAAACTACAAGACTTTGGCCCAACAAGGTTTAAAATGCAAACAGATAGCTTTTATCAGTGATTCTACCCGTGGAAATAGAAATGCAGAATAATGCAGAGAAACACTTTTCTCACAACCGCTAAGTAAAATACAAGACTAAGGTCCCAGAACAAACTAAAAATGCAATCAGATGGAACAGAGCAGAAAAGTACAAGTGCACTTAAATATATAAGCAGAATTGAAATAATTAAAATAATTGAATTCTCTTTCCTTTTTTGAAAAGCTAGTTACTCACAGTACCACACCTCTCCAAGTATTGGATAAAAGATGTGGAGATGTGTTTATGGATATGGATAGAAAGATACAAGCAAAGTAATGTTTTAGTCCCTTTAGTTGTATATACAAGTCAGGCATATAGTTATCAACCAGAGGAGAAGTTGTGGACAATAATGAATAAAAGGTTGAAGGAATTTATCTGGGAGGGGAAGAGGGCAAGGGTCAAGTGGGATAAGTTGATCCTTGAGACAGAGCAAGGTGGTCTAAGATTACCTGATTTGAAGGGATATTTTAGAGCTACACAGGTAAGGCTCATATACATATTAGAAGCAGAAAGCCTAATTAAAAGTGGAAATGGATGATGATGAAATGGGGGAAATTCAAGAAAGTGAAAGTGGGATTTTGGATACATATCCTTAAGGGGAATAACAGCAGCCATAGAGAATATTATGTTCATAAAGTAGCAAAAAGTATTCTAAGAACCAAGTATGATAATGGAGAAAGGAGATTTTACCAATAGCGATGATTGCAATTGGGGTACAGAGAGTAGGTAAGGGGCGAGAATTTAATGGAGAAAACTGGCAAAGCAACCAAGGTATAGGCCGCAAATAACTAGAGAGAGAGAGGCTCCAGAATGGGAAGAAGCCAAGAAGACACTTGCAGATCAGACTAGAGACTGCCTTTCCTATTCAGGGACTGATATCAGAGTATAGGCAAAGAGAAAGAAATACGGGAATCCTAAGTGAAATACCTTCTCTGGTAGAGTTTTTAGATTAATCTAGAACAGAAGCTGCTGTAAGAAAGGGATAATTAGTAGGGAATATAAATATTACACAGCACCTATAGGAATCAATCAGAGTAGGTTAGAAAAGATGTGCGTGAATGAAAGGTCTTGCTACCAAGCAAAATTTGTAAAATCCAAGTCTTTTAAAATAATATGATTCTAAAATCCAAATGTGAGGCTGTCAACAAATGAAGGTAAATCCAACACATACATTTCGATTTATGGTAACATGATTAGTTGCATAAAGCCTAAAAGAGGGAACTTAAACAATCATACTGAGTATTTGAAAATGCAATGAATAGCTAACTTGTAGGCTGACAGGGAACCTTGACTTAGCGGCTTAGATCCTTTAAAGCCGGCATTGAGAATGCAGATATTAATGAGATAGGATTGTTTTTTATTGGTGACTGGCTCTTTAAATATCCTTTGAGAAACAGGAAACACCAGGCTCTGAAGAAGGCTAGTAAAGCTGAAAGCGTTTGTCCAACCCATTTTATTTGGATTTTGCTGACTGTGTTTTATTGTTATATGTTGAATTTACCTTGATTTGTTGACAGCCACGTATTTGGATTTTAGATTATATTATATTAAAAGACTTGGATTTTACCATTTTTGCTTGGTAGCAAGACCTTTCATTCATGGAGATATTCACTTCTTTTGGTAAGGCTTGCCTTTAGTGTTATCGGCTCAACCTTGTTTTGATATAGGTTAGAAAAGATTGGGGGGGGGGGACACTATAAGCAATTCACAAGAAATCAATGAGAGGACGTTTGCATGGCTGCCGAGTATGCAACTAAGTTTAGAAGATTTAGGATTTTTGCTTGGAAATGTTTGCATATGTATTTTTATACCTCAAGCAGACTCCAAAGATTTTTTTCCTTAGGTAGACGGTAAAAGTTGGAGACATGATGGGGAAGAAAGGGGTAACTGGGAACATATGTTTTTGGAATATAATGAGCTGTCAGATTTCAGAAATTCCCTACAGAGTACTCTTGTCAGAAATATTGGGAGAGCAAATGGGTGTAGATAATTATTTTTGAGCTGGTATTTTGGGTCTGAATTGCCTAGACATAGTAAGCCATTGTTCTTTGTTAAGTTTAAGTCTGGTGATTGCCAAGAAATGAATTAGTAGAAAATGCAAATCAAAGACTAAACCCACTGTAAGTGAAGTACTGAATATTGTAAGAGAGATGGAAGAACTGGAAGTGGGACTTTTCAAACAGGCTAGGAGCAAATTAAATAGAAAAAATGGAAACTGTGGGAACAATACATGCATAATAATGATTGGCAGGAGGACTGGGATTTAAGGGAAGGAAGGGATTAAGCAATTTATGTAATGGATTGATGATAGTTATACAAACATGTGATGTACAATGTTTGCAACTGGGAATATGTTGATATGGTTTGTTTTTATTAATATAAATGTATATTTGCCTAAGTCATAATTCAATAATGGTGTTAAAAAAACTGAATTTTGAAGGCTAAAGTAGAGGAAGAAAAGAACTTCTTACCCAACTTGTCCAAAAGTTTACCCTCTTTACACCAGGAATTGGGTAGGGGTGGTGAGGCACCTGTTCACATTGGGAACAGTGAGAGAGGTAGCTGTTGGGTCTCCTCTAAGGTGAGAAAAGAGGTGTTTACTAGTTTGAGAGACTTTATACAGTTTATCTTTTTTTTTGTACTGATGGCTAAAAGCCAGGAGCATTGCAGGCAGCATTAAAATTAGCCTCAAAGGCTGGCAGAATTGGATGAATGGGTGATGTGTGGGGTTTCTTCTTCTAATAAATCATAATATCTGCCCAGTTCAGGGGAAACATCCCCCTGTTCCCAAGCAAAGACATCCTTAAGTCTTGAGATGGTTTCAGAAAAAGAGAAAGTCTCCCTATGATAAAATTCAGTCACTATCTAAAGAGTTGAAGTGTTGGAGTATGGAACCCTCAGGTGACATAATCCTGTCTCTCCCTACATCAGAATTCTCAGAGCAAGCATTTTGTCTTCCTCTGAAGTGGAGGAATGAGAAATAGGATGAGGCACATGACACCCAGCACTGAAAGCCTGCAACAAGTTCCTATCTAAGGTAATAACATAATTATTAAACACATAAACAATCACATTATTGTCACAATTATTAACTTTCTGTTTCTGTTTTTTCTAGGGACATCTTTAGAAGAAGACAAAGAAGGAGAAGGGATATCATCTTGAACAAGAGATCTCTTTCCACGGTCACCCCATGGAGACCCTCTCACTGTGTCTCCGGCACCTAAAATGTATGGGTCTCCCATGCCTACATCAGAAAGTGGAACATCTGAAAAGGATGAATTTGGCCCCGGTTCATAGGTTGGTACTAAGCTATCAGCCCTAGGGCCTATATAAGCCTAGCCATAACAATTCCCTGGCTGTTTCTTCCCACACTATTTACTTCCCTGGACCCCTGTCTAGCAGGGTGACTGACGTGATCCCCGGGGTTAATTTCCTTTCTCCCATCCAATTGTCAAGGTTCCTTTTGAACAGGACCAAAGAGGCACTCTGCTTGACATGTATGGGCAATCTATTCCAGAGTCTGGGGAGTCTCTGGGTCGGGAACCTATCCCTCCAGCATGTTTTGTTTATTGTGATGACAAGGTTTAGATCCCTGGAGCGTGTAGCTCTGAGGGATTGGGATTTCTTTAAGTGTAGCATGTCCAACAGCTCTGGGTTTGACATTGCCTTGTATGTTAAGCAAAGATCGCCTCTGAGTAGGCGATATGTGACAGAGTATAGCTGGAGTTTTTTAAGGCGGTCAGCGTAGGGCATCTGCTTTAGGCCTGTGATTCTTTTAGTGAGGTATTTCTGTGGCCTTTCCAGTTATTGCAGATGTCTTGAGAGGTACATACCAAATGGGGCATTGTATTCTATAATGGGTCTAATGAGGGATGAGTACAGTGGGACAATGACCTCCTTTTTTCTGGATGAAAAGGCCTTAGTGATGAGGTGTGCCACATAGAAGGATTTCCTGACTGTTGTGGTGATGTGGTTATCGAAGGTGAGACCACTGTCCACCTGTGTCCCTAAGTCTCTTATCAAATTTCGGTGTTTAGTGTACTGCCACCTATATGGTAATTCACGGATACATGTTTTTTCCCAAAGGGGATAACTATACATGTCTTGGCATTGAGCTTGAGCCCATGACTCTGGCACCAAGCATCTGTTTCTGTAAGGCCCTTTTGTAGAGTATCCACATCATTTAGGGATTCAGTAATGGCTCCCAGTTTGCAGTCATCTGCAAACTTTGTTATCCAGAGTCCCTTAGTGTTGGCCTGTACTTCAGAGAAGTAGATGCCAAACAAGAGCGGTCCCAGGACTGAACCCTGAGGTACTCCACTTGTCACTTGTCTGGAGCTGGATTTGGAGTCGGCTACTTTTACAGTGTGGGTTCTATCAGTAAGGCAGTTAGCAATCCATTGGGTGACATAGGGATTAATGCCCAGCTTAGTAAGTTTATCTATGATTCCAGAGTGGGGGATGGTGTCAAAGGCCTTGGCAAGGTCTAGATAGGCTGTGTGGACCACCTTACCCTTGTCCATGGCTCTGGAGACTGATTCAAAGAAGTCAATCAAGTTCAGGAGACAGGATCGGCCCTTCACGAACCCAAACTAGGTGGGGTCCAGTGTTTGAAGGTTGCCAATGTCTTTGTTTATAAGTTCCATGATAATACACTCCATGGCCTTGCAGATAAGGCTTGTCAGACTGATGGGATGGTAGTTTCTGGGATCCAAGGTGGATCCCCCCATGTGGAATGGGATAACTGTAGCTGTGCGCCACTCAGTGGGCACAAAACCTGAGGTGAGGCTATGATTAAACATGACACTTAGGTGAGGTGCCAGTTCATATTGTAGTTCATGTAGTACACAGCCCGGGATGTCATCTGGTCCCATGGATGCTGTATTCTTAGCTTTGGAGAGTGCATTTTTTACCTGTGTGGCCGTTATTACCGGAATTTGGCAATCTTCCGGTATTGAGATGGGCCATTTAGGTGGTGAGAGGGGGTGAAGTTGGCACTGAATCGATCTGCCAGGATATTGGCAATATCCTTGGGATCAGTATATTTAATGCCATTCTGTTTTAGCTCAGAGCAGATCTGAGCATTGCCATTTAGATTCTTGCCATAGTTATAGAATGTCTTGTTGTTGTCTTTGGAATCTTTGGCAATTTTATTTTCGTAACTAGCTTTGGAGGATTTTATGAGGGATCTCAGTTTCTTACTGAGGCTGGTAAGGAAGTTTTTTGCATCCTGGGATTTTCCTATTTTCTGCAACAGTTTCTTCCTTTTGTTGTAAAGTTTGTTTATGGCAGGGAACCACCAGATTGGCTTCTTTTTTTTGGATGAGAGCATCTTGGTTCTATTTGGGATGGCATGATTTATGCATGAGTGGATGTGCTCGTACAGTGTCTTAGTGTAGGATTCAGCAGTTGAACTTTCAGCTCCCGTCTGCATGGGTGTCATGAAGTTTGTCACTTCTGACTTGAGTAGTATGAAGTTGGCTTTGGAGAAGTTTTTTATGGAGGTTTCCTTACTGGGGGGGTGGGGTGGGATGTGGATGTTAAGGGTGATTAGCTTATGGTCAGACGTGACTAACGAGAGGGTGACCATAGGTGTGGAGCATCGATTTCCCATGTTGGTAATGACCAGGTCTAGGATATTGGAGCCCCTGGTGGGACTATGGATTAGTTGATCCAGGGCGTTGGAATTTATGAATTCCAAGAACCGTTGGGCAAAGGTGTTGGTACATGAGTAGCTTTCCCAGTTAATGGCAGGGTAGTTAAAATCACCCAGTATTAGGGTGTTTGGTTCTATCTTAATATTTTCCAGTATGTTTAGAAAGGTGTAGTGAGAATCTTGGGGTATGGTGGGGGATCTGTAGCAAGCTACAATTTGGATTGCGGTCTTACCCAGTGTTAGTTGTACCTGGAGAATTTCAGACGCATTGTGTTGGGCAACTAGCCTGGTGGTGTGAATATCCTTAGTGAATATTGACACTCCTCCACCTTTAGTGTTTCGGTCCTGCTTTGGTGGCCGAAAAATGTGGTAAGAGTTGGAGCCTGGTATTGCAGGGGTGCTCTTTGGAGCCTTGAACCAGGTCTCAGTTACTGCACAGATATCGATGTTCTCCATTTTTAGGAGTGCCTCGAGAGAGTGCATTTTGAGGTTTAGACTTCTAGCATTGAGTAGCATTACCTTCAGATTTTGCATGCTTGTACCTGTTACGGTGGTGGTTTTGTTCTTTGAACTTTGCCTAAAAAAGGCACTATAGGGGTGGCAAGAGCCTTAGCCAGTAACCTGAATCCCAGAGGCGACAGGTGCAGACCATCTCTGGCAAAGCATCATGGTCTGTCAATCATGTCATCCCAGGCAGACAGATACTGGATCCCCTTTGAATGACACCAGAAGCTTAGGCAATTGTTGAAGTCAATTATTTTGTCCTTATATTGTGGTATCATTCTGGGTGAAGGCAGGATGCTACTCAGGGCTAGGGTCATACCTGCCTGGACCACATGATCCGAGAGCTCTTCCATGTCTCTTTTCATGTAGTCCAGGGAGGTACGTCTCAAGTCATTCACTCCAACATGGACAATGACAGAGTCATATTTGTACTTGTTGTGGAGTGACTTGAGTGACTGGAAAGGCTACACCAGAGGGATTCAAGGAAACCAGCCTATGCTAAGGGCAAGAGCTCATGCTTTAACTGCATTTTCATTTCAGGTATGTTGGAGGAAGGAATAGCAGGACCAGGATTAAGTATCTATTATGTAGCTGCAGAAGAAGCCTGAGCGCTGGTGAGCTGCTGGTTAGGAAGTAAGCTATCACTTAGTTCAAGTATGCAGCTCACAGCCCTTCTAAAAATTTCAATTCCCACACAAAAAGCTACACAAACAACACACAATCCACTCCTGAAAGATGACAGTCACTTCCCCCAAAATGAACGGCACAACCTTGTTTTGCTATAGGGTAGAAAAGATTGGGGGGAAAAAAGTCTGTATAAGCAAATGAGAGTACTTATGCACGAGTGCCAAGTATGCAACAACATTTAGAAGATTTAGGACTTTTGCTTGGAAATGTTTGCATATGCATTTTTATACCCCAAGCAGACTCCAAAGACTTTTTTCCTCAGGTAGACGGCAAAAGTTGGAGGCATGATGGCGAATATTTTTAGTCATGTTGGCTGTTTACTTATTTATTTTATATTTGTTTACCAGGGTAGCACACTGATCAGTATTGACCAATTTCAGGCTCAGCCCAGGAGAAATACAAATTACATTTCACAAACAAACAATACAGAAATGTAAGCAATAACAGAATTCTTCTTTTTCTTTCAGCTTTTTACAGTCAGGGGTCGCCACAGCGGATCACCTGTCCATTCATGATTGGCAGTGGAGTTTTACAGTGTCGAGAAGCCAACCTGGCATCCAACCTTCCATGGAAGGCACACACACTCACACTCATACCTAGGGCCAATTTTAGAGTATCCAATCCATCTACAGCATGTCTTTGGGATGTGGGAGGAAACCGAAGCACCCACAGGAAACCCACGCAACCACACGGAGCACATGCAGACTGCACACACAAGGCACCCCAGCTGAGGATCGAACCGGAGAACCTCTTGCTGTGAGGTGGCAATGCTAACCGCTGCACCACCGTGGCCGCCTGTAAGCAATAACAGAATAGTTCACACTAATTACATAAAAAACTGTGTATATACATTTAAGTGAACAACCCCATTGCAATGTACTATCAAGCAGAGTGTAATGTAAAATATATGCATTAGTTTCTAAAGTGGGTCAGTCATCAGGGAATCATGAGAGAGGAGAAGAGACTCAAAAAGGAGATAAGTTAGATGGTATATCCTGTGTTGAAGCAGGAGCATTTGGCTTGGATGACAAATTGCTTTTTGAGTTGCATTCTAAATTTGGAATAAGTGTTGATTTCCTTAATGTTGGTGGGGAGAGGTTGTCAAAGAGTAGGTGCCTGAGATGAGTAAGCACGTGTATGCTGTGGAGTTTGATTCTAGGGGTAATGAGAGTTGGTGTGGCTTGTGAGTAGTATCTTAGGTTGTATGAGGAGGTTTTCTTATGAAGTCTAGCTGCAAGGAGAATAAATGTGTGGAGTTGGAGTAGTTTATAGAGTTGGGTTCCTAAAAGTAGGTTAGATATTTGTTTTATGGGTAGTCATTTAGCTTTTTCTAGGGTGATACAGTGATGTTCACAGTGAGATAAGTTTGTAATACATCAATGGATACTGTTACAGATAGTCTGAAGGCAGAAACAAAAATTGGAAGCCCATATTCAAGTTGAGAAAGGAGAACTCCTTTGCCAGTGGCTGCTCTGGCTTGCTGGGATAGCAAAGGAGAAATATTTTTGTCTTGGAAGAGGGGGGTGTTTATTTTGGCTCTCACTTATTCTATGTGGAAATGGAAGTTTAGTGATTGATTAAGCCATAGTCCTAGGCATTTGATGGTGGAGGTTGGCTATGTGGAATGGCTGTGTAGGTCAAAGATAATTAAAGAATCAGGTGCTTGGTGAATTTTCCGTGAAGCTTCAAAAAACATAGTTTTGGTCTTGGTGGGGTTGAGAAGTAGTTTATGGTTCATGAGCCATTGGTGGAGCTCATGTAAGTCTGATTTGAGTTGGGATTGAATGCTGGTGTGAGAGTGACCTAATTGGTAAATGACAATGTCATCAGTATAGAAGATAAGTGGGAGATGGGGAGGTCACTTGGAAGGTTGTTAATCAGAGGAGGGGCCAAGAATGGATTCTTATGGTACCCTTTGGTAATATTACAGATTCTGATTGGAAGGATCCTATTTTAACTCTGAAGTGTCTGTCAGTGAGGATGTTTATAAATTTACATAGCTCCCTCCAAAAAGGGCTTAGTCTATAGCAGAGAGAGAGACAGTGGGAGGGGAAGAAAGCTTTGGGGTAGCTGGCCAGTTGCTGTATCCTTGACAGGATACAAACCATAGGCTACTGCATCAGTGAGAATGGTGAACATGACTTGCTTATACTCTCACATCTCTTATATGTTAAATATATTTGCATCGTCATGAATACACACATGCAGCCAGTTTCAACACTCATGGTTGCTTGCACTCGTACACGTCTTATATGCCACACATTTCTACATCTTCCTGAATGCATGACATGCATTTAGTCTCATGCTCATGGCTGTCCACTAAAGGGGGAAGCTTTATGCAGGAACCCAGTCATAGGCCCAAAGGTTCCATGGGATCAGAACAAACTGCAGTCTGAGTAAGAAGTCAAGTGCACAGTAGGAATAATCTCAGTATGAATAAACAATGCTAAAACATATGAAAGCAGTGCTTCAAAATTCTGTGTCAACCCTCCCCATGACAGCAGTCCACTAAATGTTTACAATGATATATAAATGCAACTGCTCACAAGAGGTGATCACTTTGTACAGGAACATGGCCATAGCCCAAAGTTTCCAAAGGCTCAGAACAAATTGCAGATTTAGTGAAAAGTGTAGCACACAACAGGATTGATCTTACAATGAATAAATAATGTTGAAAACAATGTTTGAAAAGTTTTTATCAGACTTCCACCACAGTAGTAGTCAGTGAAGCACTTACACGGATTACTTCTGACATTTTTACTGAGAGAAACTAGAAGGAGGAAATGAGACAGTAAATACATCACCAAAAAGATGAGGAAAATTTAGTTTATCAACATGGCATGTATTATTTTAACTAGAGTACTGAAACTCCTGCAGAGTTCCTGTTGAAGTGTGTACTGACAGCAGGCCTGTGTTCAAGACAGGGCAAGCTACTAAATTTCTGTTAAGTTGACTATATCTCACATGTACCATACATTTTTGCAAATAAGTAAAGGATTTTCCTTTTGTAACACGACAATGCTATTCAGGCTATATAAGAAAACTCTCTTTTGCTTTACCTTAAAATATGGACTGGGAATATGGTTTACACATTAAACTGAGAACCAGTATAGTTTGCTACAGTTTTTCCTTAACTGATGGTCGTAACCTGTGCTTTCAAGTGTTAGGTTAGTAGCATTCAGTTGACAGGGTTGCCAAGTTGCCTTATGATCATCTCATCCATTCTTCAGAACATCTTGTCCAAGTCCCATCAGACTCTCATAACATTGCCTGCCACCTGTGCAAGGAGTTTAATATGCATGCTTTTATCCATTTAGAAAGCTGATCTGGCAATCTGAAACTGTCTTACACTTGCAAAACTTGTTATTCTGAGTACACTTGAAGGTTCTGTGTTTGCTCTATAATGCTGCTGTTTCACTTGAGTTACTCCTTCCCAGCACAGTAGTGACATCCAGTGGTTTGTTCAGAAAATCTTTTACTACCTGTTGCCATATCTTTTCCTTAGCATTTTTTTCCTTCCCAGAACTGTTGCGTAAAGAGGTATGTATGTAAAACTGTTCCAGCAGTGTGAGTTTGTTTTTGCTGTGACATCATGCTAAGAAACTGCATATATCCATTGTGAAATTCTATGTCTTGTTCATTAAGGATCAAAGCAACAAGTACTGATTTTCATAGCATGCATAGCAAAAGATACCCTTGAACAAGGGCGCCCGCAGGCAGGTGCAAGGGGGTGCACTTGCACCCCCCTGGAATCGGCTACGGCTAGATAATTAAAAAAAAAAGTTTTTTTTTTTTTTTACGCACATTCTCCTTTAAGAAGGAGCCCAAATAGTCCAGTCGCAGGCGTGCTGACATCATCGTTGTCAGTTTAAGGTTTGTGAGCGGGAACTCACACAGGCGGGACCTAGCACCGGAAGATGGGAGCGGGAAATGGGGCACTGTGTGTGTGTGGGAAGATGGGGCACTGTGTGTGTGGGAAGATGGGGCACTGTGTGTGTGGGAAGATGGGGCACTGTGTGTGTGTGGGAAGATGGGGCACTGTGTGTGTGGGAAGATGGGGCACTGTGTGTGTGTGGGAAGATGGGGCACTGTGTGTGTGTGGGAAGATGGGGCACTGTGTGTGTGTGGGAAGATGGGGCACTGTGTGTGTGTGGGAAGATGGGGCACTGTGTGTGTGTGGGACACTGTGTGTGTGTGGGAAGATGGGGCACTGTGTGTGTGTGGGAAGATGGGGCAGTGTGTGTGTGGGAAGATGGGGCAGTGTGTGTGTGTGGGACACTGTGTGTGTGTGGGAAGATGGGGCACTGTGTGTGTGTGGGAAGATGGGGCAGTGTGTGTGTGGGAAGATGGGGCAGTGTGTGTGTGGGAAGATGGGGCAGTGTGTGTGTGGGAAGATGGGGCAGTGTGTGTGGGAAGATGGGGCAGTGTGTGTGGGAAGATGGGGCAGTGTGTGTGGGAAGATGGGGCAGTGTGTGTGTGTGTGTGTGTGTGTGTGTGTGTGTGTGTGTGTGTGTGTGTGTGTGTGTGTGTGTGTGTGTGTGTGTGTGTGTGTGTGTGTGTGTGTGTGTGTGTGTGTGTGTGTGTGTGTGTAAAATGCCCCAGGTGTACATGGTGGTGGGTAGTGAATAAGGCTTGAACCCTGTACCTTGGGCCCAAGTGGCAAGAGCCTGAATTCCCTACCCACCACCATTTGTGAAAATGTTGCAGGATTTTCCCTCATACTTTTTCTGTTCCTCATAAAATCTGTGGTTTCTGCATTTGTGTCCTTGTTGCCTGACAGCTACATGTTCTCTGGTTTTATTCTTGGCTGTCTGGAGTGTTTCTCCCTGGGCCTCTGCTAAAACTTAGCTTTTTTTTTTTTTTTTTTTTTTTCAAAGTCAGACTTTCCTGGTTAACAAAAGTTAAAAAAAATGGACACTTGTCAGACTTCATATTCTTCAGAAAGTGTATGTTAACAAAAGCTTTTATTCTAGCAATTTTCTAAGTGTACAAGATGGATATTTGAAATGTATCCCTGTGTTTGGGACTGTATCCCCCCCCCCATTATTGGCTTCGTCCAGGTTTTGTGCTAGGGTTGAGAGTTATGGTAAGAACTGAATTCACTGAATATGTTTGAGGGCTGTATTCACCCAGTATTGGCTTTGTTCAGGTATTTATTGGCTTCATCCAGGTTTTTTGCTAATGTTGAGAGCTATGGTAAGAACTGATTTCACTGAATATGTTTGGGGCTATATTCTCCCATTACTGGCTTTGTCCGGGTGTTATTTGCTAAGAGGTTGAGAGCTATGGTGAGAACTGAATTCACTGAATGTTTGGTGGTTGTAGTAGTCACCCATTATTGGCTTTGTTCAGGTCTTTTGTGCTAAGAGGCTGACAGCTGTGCTATGGTGAGAACTGAATTCACTAAATGGTAGCTATTTAAGTTTCAGTCTTCCTCTTTCACAAAACAGTTTATTTGGCGTAGTGGTATGTTGCTCTGACTGTTTTGCACGGGGTCCCCTGGGTTCAAGACGTGGCAGTGAAATGTATGGTGGTAACGCAGCATTTTATTCTAGCAACTTTCAAACATTATACAAGCAATGTTTAAAATGTGTCCCTAGTTTTTGGCCTTTTGTCCCCCCCCCCGCCCCCAATAAATTTTGGCTTTTTCCAGATTTCTTGTGCTGAAAAGTTCAGAGATACAGCTGGGTGTCGGAGTAGATTTTACAAGGAGCTGAGAGCTGCAGGGGAGCAAAAGTTTAGTGCTGCTTCTGTTTAGTCTGCTTGCATTGTTAATAGCACAACAGATAGTGTACTTGCTTTAGATGCTGAAGGCTGTGGGTTCTACTCCCACAGTAGGTAAATGCATTGCTGATGCTGTATTGTGTTGTAAAGGGGTGGATGCTTCAGTCTTTTTGGCAAAGATACCTAGTAACTATGAACCTGTTAACAGTTTGCTATCCATTCCCTATTGCGGTATTACTAGCTTTTCATTTTTTTTATTGCATGCAACAAAAGCAATTTATTCTTCAAGAGTAACAGGCACTTTATTTGTAGATTAAACAATGACATATAAAGTGTTTGCTAGCAGCAACCTCTTTATTAGTTACAAATTTTTTCAATGTGGAGTTTACTACTTCAGAGATTGTGTATATTTTTACTGATACTGGTGGACTTGAGTAGACTTTTTATGATGGAAATGTTCTGAATTGGGCAGTTTTGTCATTAGTGGATGCTTTTGTTTCATTGTTTACTGGAAAAATGTTCAAAACAATAAATTTAAAATGCCCTCTAACAACTGTACTGTATTGTACAAGGAATATAATGTAATACAGTCAGGAAGGTGTATCAAGAGCATGTGTATGTTATGTTCGAGGGGCCTATGATTTTGTAGACAGCCCAGAGTTAATATTTGCCATTGGCAAAATGTATTTTCTCTGAAAGTGGGTTTCAGTGCTGTTTCAATGCATGTGAGTTTCAAGAGCAGAGAAGTTTTAATGTTGGTCTATTTTCATTGTGAGACTGCATTGCTTTAACAGATATGTATTAGGGTTTGTGCTGTAAAATGCAAAATAAAACTTTCAAATGAAATCCTAAATCATCGCAGAAGTGAAGCAGTATGCACATTAGTGTTTATGATAAATGGGACATTGGAATGGCTGCAGGGGGGAGGCTCCATTTGACCATGATTTTGTGAGGGGGTAGCAAGCTCAGACAGCCCGGTTGAACTATACCTCTCAGTTGTCCATATCTTTGCAGAATGAATAGATATTTGCTGCTTATTTTTGGTTTGTTCTCAAATTTGTGATTTTCTAGCAAATCATTTAGGAATGAAGCCATTAAATGACAGACATTGAGTTTCAGATGTCATAACCTTCAGAAAAATGCATGCTAATGCAAGACTGTCTTTACGTTTATACAAGAGCAATTTTTAGTAGTGTTTGTGTGTTCCCCAATATATTTGGCCTTGTTCAGATTTCCTGCATTAAGAGGTTGAGAGGTACGTGCAAATCACTTTGTAGATTAGGAATATCCAAACATCTCAATTGTCCCCAATTCTGGCTCAAAATGTTGCTCTCCCTAATAATCCCTCCTCCAAAATGGCAATTTTGGAAGAAAATGTGGAGGGTTTACAATTATATATAACTGTAATGATCACTTATAGATTACCTTTATTTCAGAAATGCATGTGGATGCTCTTATTTTGTTAGCTGCTTCAAGTTAACTGTTAATATTAAAAGGTGTCCCTTTTTGACAGGTATTTTGCATCACATTTTGGTCCGTTTTCATAAAATTGTGTTTTTCTGGCAAATTAGTGGCAAGTCATTAAAGATTGAAGTTAGAAAATAATGGCAGACATTTGAGTTTCAGATTTCATACCCTTCAGAAAACTTGTACTAATGCAAGATCTACCTGTTCTATTTAAGTTATAAGAGCAATATTTAAAAATTGGCCTTATTTTTGGGCTTGTCACACTTCTAGTTCTATGTATGGCTTTGTCCAGATTTCTTGCTCTGAAGTTGAGAGGTATGAGTGTCAGAGCCATCACTGTCAGCCAGAGACATTTCAAATTGTGACATACTTATTGCCAGAGACATTTCAAATTGTGACATACTTATTGCACCCCACTCTCCCCATTGTAGTGGCTCTGGATGTGTCCATGGAAGGCAAGGAGCAGTTATGCAGTGTAAATGTGCAGAGTATTCCCCCATCCAAAGTAGATCACAAATACGACCGTGGCTTTTCATCTGTCCTTGATTTTGCAAAATGTTCTGGTTTTCTATCAGATTTTTGTACTGTTGATTTATGCTTCTTATTCTGGAACTGTATGCTGTCACAGTGCCCTGTTGCTCTGTTTAAGTAGCCATGGTTTAATGAACATCAGGTAAGCTTGTCGGAGATTGTAAGATGCAAGTAAGCTTTAGTAAGCTTGTCGGATATTGTAAGATGCAAGTAAGCTTTAGTAAGTATATTGTTAAAGAATTACCAGCATTGAAAGCCTTTTCGTTGTTGCCATGCAGAGAATATTTACATGACTAGATAATGTATAAGCCTTGGGTATTGAAATGCATATGACAGTTTTATTTATTTTATTTGCAGTTGGTTTGCCAGGATAGTCCATTGGGCCAAATGAACCCGTTTTCAATGGAGTCCTGGGGAGAAAAGCTCCAAAACTAAGTAGGTTATTAATAGATATACAAATTATACAATTACACAGAAGTTAATCATACAAGAAATAACAATTTGAAAATAATACAACTAGAGCGAGTACAATCTAGTGATGAAATTAATAGGTAATACAGACTAAAGGGAAATTTAGCACAAAAGCACTGAGAAATAACATATTTGGAAGCATTTCATGACAATATTGAGGAATAATAACATATTAGGAAGCAATGCACAAAAGTACTGAGAAGCAATAACGTATTAGGGAAGCAATACTTGGGAAGTGTGGCCTAGTATATTCTTTCTGATTATTCTAGGAATAATAATATGTATGAGTTAGGGTGGGTAATTAGGAAAGTTGCAGGAGGAAACAGAGGAAGAAAGAAGATGGAGTTTGCAAGTGTTATGTGGTGTGGGAGCAAGAGCATTCCCACTGGGATACTAGATGTGAGTGAAGAGATCTTTTAAATATAAAATGGTTGGGGTGGTGCGAATGGAAGGTGGTAGGGAGTTCCAAAGGCATGCAAGGAGAAGATTTTTGCCTCGGGGACTAGTTGGTTTATATACTTCTAATAGATTTTGATTGTTGGATCTTGATACTCTTGCAGGAAGGTGCATTTTAAAGGCTGATGAAAGGGAGGGACAAAGGGAGGGGTTGAAAATGAGCTTATGTGCAAGATTTAGTTGAGTATATGTGAGATAACTGGGTAGCTCTAGCCATTTTAGTTTTTGGAGAGAGGAACAGTGGTGGGTGGAGGACTTGTGGTTGGTAGCGAACTTGGCAATTTTGTTGTAGCAAGAGGAAAGTTGTGTTGGAGGTCTGTAGATTAGTTAGGAGTGGAGCTCCATAGAGAAGGGAGAGGATAAGAAATGAGGTAGAGGGTGATTTTGGTAGCAGGTGTAAGGTAATGATTTTGTCGGTAAAGCATACCGGTTTTCTTGATATTTAACTGTAGGTGGGAGTTGAATTTGAGCTGGTATCAATTTGGACCCCAAGTAACTTGGTCTCTGACACCAGTTCCAGGAGTAGATTATTTTGTCTAGAGATGTGGAATGTGTTTATATTGAAAGAAGTTGCCTTAGAGGGATGAATAACATTAATTTGGTTTTAGAGGCATTGAGTGCTAGGTGATTCCTTTTCATCCATTGCTCAGTTGTTGTAAAAGCATCTTGAGTCAGTTTTAGGAGTGAGGGGATAGAGGTGGCAATGCAGATAATAGCAGAATCATCGGCATATTGGATGATGTCTGAGAATGGGATAGAGTTGCGGAAATCATTTATAAATATATTTAAGAGAAGGGGACTCGGTATAGAGCCCTGGGGTACCCCAGTAGGAGTATTTAGAAATGAGGAGGTGGCCTTTTTCCATTTGACTGCTTGAGATCTGTTAGATAAGTAGATGGAGAACCAGTTCAAGGAGGAGGGAGATGGGTAAAGTTTAGTTAGTAGCAGGCTGTGAGAGTGTGTCAAAGGCCTTAGAGAGGTCGAGTAGTAGGGTAGAAACAATTTGGCCAGAGTCGCGGGATTTATTTACAGTTTCAAGGAAGGAGAGGAGGGCGGTCATAATGCTATGATGTGGTCTGACTCCATGTGTGGGAGTTAGTAGGTGATTATCTAAGATGTGGAAGGAGTTGTAGTTGGATACACTTTTCTAGGAGTTTAGAGATGGGGGACAGAATAGCGATGGGGCGGAAATTAATAACATTGTTGTTGTTGCCACCTTTTATGTAGAGGTATGATAAAGGCCCTTTTCCAGACTTGGGGTACTATACATTCTTGGATAGAGCAGTTGATTTAAAATGCTAATAGGGTAAGCGATTGCTTCAGCAGCTTTGCCAAGAAAGTAAGAAGGGATGTTATCAGGAGCATTGGTGCATGGCTTCAGTTTCATAAGGAATTTCTTTATAGTAGAAGTTGGGTATGGGTGTAAATGAGAAAAAAGGAGCGTGAAGAGGGAGAATTGGGGACAGATGAAGCTGATGAAGTAGTAGGAGGAGTGGAGGGATGGGAGTTAGTAGATGGGAATGAGGAAGTAGTAGCAGTGTAGTGGTGTTAGAGAAAGATGGTGTTAATTTGGAAATGGATTCAATGAAAAGAGTTAAATTGGGTAGCCAAGTCTTGGTCAGGAGCGTTTGGGTCTGGGGTAGGGGTATCTGGTTTGCTGGGGTTAAGTAGAGTAGAGATACCTTTCCAAAATTTCTGAGGGTTTGATTTTATTATTTTGAAGTGTGGAAAAGTAGTTTTGTCGGTCTTAAGATTATGAGCTTTTTTACCTTATTTCGAAGTATTTTATATTCATTGTAATAAAAGGACAGGATTACAGTATTTTCAGAAGCTCATTACATTTTATTGCAGACCAGTGCCTTATAGCAGTGTCTGTGTGTTAGTACACTTGTAGTTGGGTCAGGGTGGCTTTAATGGTATATGGTAAATAAGCATTGCTACCTTATTTAAAAGCCAAGCCCTGCAACAACTAGCTCCACACTGAAGTCAAAACACAATAGCTCTGGTGGGTAAATGTACTCTGTAGTAATCAAAAAGGCAAATGTTTAAAATAACTACAGCTTATGTGCAAACACAATAGGTAGTGATGAAACAATGCTCTGCTAAAATGCTTTAATGCTCCACAATGCTGAGCTGCAGATCAGTTATAACTGGCTACCAGGATTTCACCCACTTCAGCTCAAGCACGGTGCCGTTCAGTGCAACCTTCCCAGAACTAATTTGTCTGACCAGAATTATTTGGTGTGTGTATTAGAGGGAGGTAGCATACCCCTCAGCTGTCCAGATTTTTGCCCCATATTCCTCCTAAAAGGATTGAAGTTGCTAAATGAGACATTTCAGTTTTAGATGTCATGTCATTTAGAAAAATGCATACCAACACAAATCCTGTTACTCTTGCAATTTTCTAAGTTTCTGAGAGCCATATTTATAATCTGTCCCTATTTATTTTAGGCTTTGTCCAGATTTCTTGCACTAAGGTTGAGGCCTTGAGGGTATGGTATGTTTGTGAGAAAGTGAAATGCCCAAGTTAGAGTTAACAGGTGGAATTTTCAAGTGCATTTTCAAGGAACTGTGAGTTTTAAGGGAAGCTAAGTTCACTGCTGCTCATGCCAAGTCTATTTACAATGTGCAACTGTTTTGTTTAGCAAATGGTATCTCTATTGTGGTATAACGTTTTAAAGCTATGTTAGTAGCACCACAAGTAGAATACTTGCATCTTAATGTAAAGGCTTGAGGTTCTATTCCTACAGCATATACATTTGTATGTTGCAGTCCTCAGGATGCCCTCCTTTGGATGAGATGCCTAATAACTATGAACCTGTTTCTCAGCTTGTCATCCATTTTCTATTGCAATATACCAGCTTACCATTTTTTTAATTTAACATAGGCAATTTATTCTTTGACGGCAACAGGCACTGAATTTGTAAATGAAACACTGAAATATACAGCAACAACATCTTCATTAGTTTCAGATATCTTTAATGTGGAATTATTCAGATTACTTTTACTTCAGCAGAGTCACTCAAACAAGTGCTGCTGTATAATACAAGGGATATAATTCAATTATATATTATAATTAATACAATCAGGTAAATCTAATAACTTTTGCATGGCCCTAACGGTATGCAAGGAGCCTATTGCTTGAAAACAGTTCAAAGGTAAATAACCTGCCACTGGCCAGATGCATTTTCTTTGAATGTGGGTTTCAATGCTGTTTCATTGAATGTGAGTTTCAAAAGTAGAGAAGCTTTAATGCCAAGTCTGTTTTCATTGTAAGACTATTGCTTTGTTTAGGTTTAGTAAATGTCTCAGTGTTTGGGCTATAATGTTTGAAATAAAAGTTGTAAATTAAATCCAACTGCCTGTAATCATTGTAGAACTAAAGCATAAAACAGTATGCACACAGATTTGAACAGTGTCTACAGTAAATGGGGAGAAATAGCCAAGTAATGGGACACTGGAATGGCTGTGTGGGCGGGGCTTGGGTGGGTGGACTTGGGCGGGGCTGTGTTGGCAGGGGGCAGGGTGAGCTATGTGAGTGGGGCTCTGGGTTTGCACCCCCCTGCAAAAAATCCTGCGGGCTCCCTTGCCCTTGAAGCTAACTCTGTGCAACAATTCTTTTCTAATTCAAAAGCTTCTGCTAAGTATTTTTCCAAGCTACCATTTTCCATTGCAGTAAATGCCTAGATTCTACCACTTAAGGGCATATTCTGTCTCTGTTTTCATCTGACATTGTTTGCAAATTTGATTCTGATGATATTCCCGTAAAGATTCCTTAGTCCACATAGTCTTCCCATTTCCCCTGCCTGTAACATCCTGCTAAACTATTAAATTAGCAACTTAGTTTCTAATGTCCCCCCAAAAAAGAACTTTGTGCATTCATGGGGTTATTTTTTTTTCAAAAACATTTTATTTTATTTTCATTATAAACATACACAAATATACATATAACAAATACAATAAAACAATAACAAAACTATTTACAATATTTACATTCATCTATGATAAACAATCATTGTATCCATGAGAAGTTATCAGTATTTGTTCAAAAGGTTTTCCAATATTTGCCATTCAGTTTTTTATGAGTTCTATAACAAATGGTTTGCAGTTCTTTTTTACAAATAACTTTTTCTAAATTAATACAATCTTTAAACATCAAATCTTGTTTACTTTTCCAGTTCAAAGTAATAACTTTTCTGGCAATTGCAAGAATTGAACAGAGTAACTGAATCTGAGATTTAGGTATTACATTAGGTATAGGAACATTGAATAGGATTAGTGAGTTAGAAATATGACAGTTATCAGACCATAAAGCATTTACAAAATATCTGAAGTCTTTCTGGTATTGAACAACATTTCTACATTCAATGAACATGTGAACCCAGTTCTCCTCTAGTAATTCGTCACATTTCCAACATTTACTTTTACTGTTTTTGAGTATAAGATTTATTTTATGTGGAGTATAGAAACTCCTATTCATAAATTTCCATGTATACAGTCTCCAATATAATGAAGAGGAGGTACCATACTTAGAATTCAATAACAATTTTTTGGATTCATCAGATATTTGTTTTCCATTAATCTTTACATAGCAATTCCAAAAATCTGAGTCAAACTTTAGAGTGTCTTCTGTTAGTATCTTATAGATAGGTGAGATACTTAATTTTTGATTATCTGTCTTTTCAAGACACTTAATAAAAAGTTGAATGAAACTAGGTATAGATTCAGTCTCTAGGTTGATTGATACTCTCATTTTGTTTTCTATAAACTGCCATAATGAGTGTATAAACAACCAACTGTCTTGACTATTATCAAAACTACATAGAAGAGAGCTTAGTGGATTAATACTCTTATTTTCAATAAACTGATGCCAGAATATCAAGTTATTTTCCTTTAATTTTTGCATCGGATTGATGTTGAAAGAATCTAGGCAATCAGGGGAGTATGCTATAGGGAATATAAGAAATAAAAATTGTTTAATGTTTTAATTACAATCAATTATATTTTTAAAGTTATTAAATATTTGATTAATGCTATAAGAAATATGATCAAACTTCTTATTAAATAAACAAAATTCACGTAAAAGCCAATGAACTTTACTTATTTCATATTGTTTCTTAAATTGGTTTTCTATAGTTCTGACATCAGTTATATGAATCTCATGTATAGTTTTCCAGCCAGACATATAGGTAGGTGTGATCCAATGTAAGAAGTAGAAACCCAATGTTTATTTGACATGTTTACGGCCAGGGGATAGCCTACCGATTTTGTTACCCAAATTAGGGACCAGGTTATTAGTGAATGGGGTTCTAGATTTAAACCATTACTTGGGGCTATAGAACTTATGGTTGACCAAGCCCAGGAGAGTGTAAATGATTTTTCATATACAATGGTGTTAACTCATGGTGAAACCTCTGCCAGAGTTAAAAATATTATTAAAAATAACTGGACCATGTTTAAAGGGAACAAAGATTTATTGATGGTTATTGGTTGTGAAACTTCTTTTACATATAAGATTAACAGTAATCTTAAATACTTATTGGAAAATCCACATTCGATTAATAAAGGCAATATGAAAGGGACAACTAAGTGCGGGGCATGTGACTACTGTAGGTATATTATTGATACCCCCAAGGTTAAACTGGGACCATACAGAATTGAGGTCACTTTTGCTACAGGTTCACGCACAACAGGTTTGGTTTACCTTGCTATATGTAAAGATTGTGGTTATTTTTATGTTGGGAAGATGGAAAGGAGATTGAATATAAGGATTTATGAACACTGTTACAGTATTACAAAAAAGGATGAGAAAAATGCACTTTTTAAGCATATTAGTATGAATCCTGCACATTCCTTTCATTTTGGTATCCTTGAAGTAGTTAGTAAAAATATTCGGGGTGGGGATTGGACTAACATATTGCTTAGGGTAGAAGCAAGGTGGCAGTTTAAATTAAATGCTACTGAAGCTCCAGGCATTAATGAACATATAAGCATTAAACATGAATTAAAGTTCAGGGCATCTAAACTTTAAAGCTTTTATTATATATTTTTTAATTCTTCCCTCAATTTTTACACTTTTTTAAAAGTTGTATTTGTATACATTTTTTTCTTTTCAAAAACAGGGCATGTTTTAATGCTTTTATAATTAGGCACTTTTACTTTAAGAACTGATTACTGTTGATTAATTGAGACAACTTTTTGTATAAATGTGTAGGAAAGCAATGGTAAAATGTTCTGATGAAGTCTGATGACGAAAGCGCTTGACCTTCATCTGGATTGTATTTGGATTATACTGCCTTTACTTTTGGACACTTCAAAGGTTTTTTGCAATAAAACAGTTTTCCTATTTGGGTTGTAGGATTTTGGCTACAGAGTGGCTGGTTTTTATTTTTATTGGTGGCGTTTTCCACTCTTACACCCTGTTGTTGTTCTTGGTGATCCAGTGTAATATTACATTAATTATAACTGATTTGGAATAAAGATCTAAGCTAGGCAATGCTATCCCATTAGCGTTCTAAGCTCTAATTTGCCATTTATATGCAATCCTAGGTTTTAAGGGGAACCATAAAAATTTAAGTAGCATGGACTCTAATTTATTAAATACGTTTTTGGGAGGGGGTAGTATTAATGACTGTATATAAAACAAAATGTTAGGTAAAATTATCATTTTAATTAAAGAGAGCCTATCCTCCATTGTGAAGAACATTTTATTCTGTCTTTTGATTAGTTCACTAATGGTGGTTATTAAATTATTGTAGTTTAGTTTAACATACTCTTTCCATGTACTATTTATACTGACACCCAAATAGTCTAATACATCATTCTCCCAATTAAACAGGCTATTCTCTCTTCCATTTTTGTTGATCTTTTTGTTAATTACTAATGTTTTGGATTTATTATGATTAAATTTAAGCCCTGAGATTCTTTCAAACTTGCTTAAGGTATTTATAACACCATACAAGGAACCATCACTATCACCCAAAGTTAACATATCATCAGCAAATAATTGTATCATAGGACAAAAGTCCTTATTAATTGAAAGCCTTTTATATTTTGCTTATTTCTGATATATGTAGCAAAAGGTTCCATTGAAAGAACAAACAATAATGGTGACAAAGGACAACCTTGTCTAGTTCCCTTGAGGATTTCTAGTGGTGAATATAGACTTTATTTTTTTATTTATTTCCAGTTTGATAACTGGGAAGGTCCACTGGGCCCAAAAGGCCCATTTTCTGTGGAGGCCCGGTGAGAAAAGCTCCAAAATAAAAACAATTACAGAAATTAAAACAAGCAAGCATAGAATCATACATTTGTACAAATTATCCATAGAATAATGCAAAAGAACACATACATATGAAATATGTGAATAATATTTTTACAATCAAATTCAGAGAGCCATTTGCACAGAGTAGAGACGGGAGCCTGTGTACAGTATTTAAATAGTAAGCACACAGGGGAGAAAAATTCAATATACAGTTGAAGTAGAGGGGGGAGCTGTAGAAATAGCAGAAAGTAGAGGCATTTGAAGGAGAACATGTCTAGGAGACATAAGAGGGATTTAGGTAGGAAGGGTACAATTACATTTCCAGTTTTGGGAGAGGTGGGAGTAGAGTAGGGATTTAAAGTATTCAGAGTTTGTAGTGATTCTTAGCAGGGGTGGGAGAGAGTTCCATTTTCTGGTCAGTGAGTAGGAAAGGAGAAATTGACCAGGGGGTTGTTTAGGTTTGTGTACAGAAAGTAGATTTTGTTGGGCTGATCTTAGGGGTCTGAGCGGTGTGTAGAAAGGCAAGATATTAGTTAGAGCAGGGCATACAGTAGGTTTAAAGATTAATTTGTGGGCTGTAGTAAGTTGAAGGTAGTCTAGATGATTAGGAAGCTTGAGCCACTTTAGACTGTGGAGAGAGGTGCAATGGTGGGTGCAGTGAGTAGATTTGGTAGCAAATTTGGCAATTTTGTTGTAGCAGCTTTCTAATTTTGAGGAGATAGAAGCTGAGTGGTTAGTTAGAAGTAGAGCACCATACAATAGGGAAGGTAGTAGGTAGGTGGAGGCGAGGGTTTGTCTTTTAGCAATAGAGAAAAAGTGAGCATTTCTATATAGCATACCAATGTTTTTTTTTTTATATTCAGTTGAACATGTGTATCAAATTTCAGATGTTCATCAATGGTAACACCAAGAAGTTTGGCAGAAGTAACAACTTCTATAGAGGAGTGAGTATGGCTAGTGATCTTGAAGGACTGCTTGTCAAGAGGATGGGATTTTGTGGGGGAGAAAAGAAGGATTTTGGATTTATTGGCATTAAGGGAGAGATGATTTTGAAGCATCCAGTTCTCTGTAGTTGTAAAAGTCAATTGGGTTTAAGTCTGGAGCTCAAGAATGCTAAGGGCAGAGCAGACTAAAGTGGAGTTGTCAGCATATTGCACTATTTGAGCATTTGGAATTGCAGTGTGAAAATTATTGATGAATATGTTAAAGAGCATAGGTCCGAGTATAGATGCCTGGGGGACTCCCGTAGGTGTAGGTAGGAAGGTTGAAGTACCAGTTTGCCATTTCACAGCTTGGGATCTGTCAGAGAGATAACTTTTGAACCATGAAGGGGTATCTAAGGAGAGACTGAGGTTAGAAAGATGATTGAGAAGATGGGTATGTGATACAGTGTTGAATGCCTTGGATAGATCAAGAAGGACAGTAGAGACAATTTCTCCAGCATCACGGGCATGGTTAACAGTGTCTAAGAAAGAGAGGAGAGCAGTTGTAGTACTATGGCCAGGACAGAAGCCGTGTTGTGTAGGGGTGAGGAGTTGGTTATTGAGGAGGTGGGGCATGAGTTGCAGGTGAATGCATTTTTCAAGTACTTTTGAAATTGGGGAAAGAGTGGCTATTGGTCTGAAGTTAGAGATGCTATTGTTTTTGCCTCCTTTGTGGAGGGGCAAGATGTAGGCGGCTCTCCATAATTTGGGGACGTAAGATTCCTGAATGGATCTATTGATAAGAATGCTGATGGGGATGGCGATACCATCTGCAGCGTGCTTGAGAAAGAGTGAGGGAATATTGTCGGGGGCATCGGAGGATGGCTTAAGTTTGGAAAGAAGCTTTTTAATGTAGGAAGTTGAGACTGGTTTTAGCTGAAAAATAGGGGGAGGATTAGCAGTGGGGGGTTGTGGAGTAGAGGGTGAAGTGGTATTAAGGGAAGGGGAGGAGATGTAGTTAGGGAAGGTCTTAGTGAGTTCAGCTATAGAGTTGGTAAAGGAGTAGTTAAAAAGGGTGGCAATGTCTGTGTTGGTTTTATTGTTGTCAGGACAGGGATTGGATTTAGTGCCAGGGTGCATAAGCGAGTTGATGGAGTTCCAGAATTGTTTGGGATGTTTGGAGTGAGTGGACTGTAGTTTGGTATAATAAGACTTTTATCATTAGTGATATGCTTTTTGGTTAGATTGCAGAGTTTCTTATATTGAAGGAGGGTGGCTGGGTGTTTATTTTTGTTGTAAAGTTTCCATGTCTTATCTCTTTGTAGCATAGGTGTTTTTGAGTCCTTTGTTAGCCAAGGGGCAGAGTTGTGTTTTATTCGTTTTGTCCGGGATTTTGGGAGTTTAAAATGCTTAGGAAGATAGTATTGAAGGAGTCTAAGGCTTTATCTAGTGGAAGAGTTTTTTAGGATGTCCCAATTCATTAATTTAAGGGTTTGCGAAAATATAGAAGGGTTAAAGTTTGAGAGGTTACGAGTATGGGTATATTGGTGTTGGTGTTGGGAGGAATGGGAAGCTCAGTGAATAAAGGCTGGGAGATGATCACTCATTGTGTCTGGTAGAATACCAGAGTCAGATATCTTATTAGGGTGGGAGACTAAGATCCAGTCCAGGATGGACCCCGGGCGTTGTTTCTGTTAAGTCTGGTAATGCTGTTTATTAGTTGTGTAAAATTAAATAGATTGATAGATAGAGAGGGATTATTGTTATTGATTCTATTCTAGTCAATGTTCGCATCACCTAGAATGTATGTTTCTAGTTTAATGTTAGTTGAGGCCCAAGAGAAAATGTTTTCTAGGGTGTTGGTGTTGTCTCCAGGGTGGATATAGATGGCCACAATAAAGATACTTGTATTTATTCATTTTGAGGATCCCAATGACTAGTTTGGCACTGTTGAACTGAGGAATGGGGTTCTGTTAGGGACAGAGGTTCAGTAGCCTGTTATAGATTAAGGCTACTCCTCCTCCTCCTTTCCTGTTTTGGCAGTCAAATCTGAGAGCTTCAAAGCCGGGGGGTGCAATCTCAGAGTTAGAGATGTGGGGTTTTAGCCATTATTCTGAGACTGCCACTATATCAGGTTGAGTATGGTTTAGCCAAGTGTGGAAGAGTGTTATTTTACTTTTTACACTCTGGGCATTAATGGTAATGAGCTTTAGGTCTTTATCGTTGGTCCTATTTGAAGAGGTAGGCCAAGGAGGAGTGATACTAGTCATAGGTCCAGGGTTGGGGTCAATGTCTCCTGCTAGAGCAAGCCAATTGGAGGAAGAAAGGAGCAGAACCTTTGGTCTGTGACATGTAGTTAGTGGGAGAAGCAATTTCAGTTTGGTTGTAGGAGGTTTTAAAGAAATGGTTAGGAGCTTTAGTTTAAAATAGTGAATTGGATTAGGTTGAAGTAGGGAGGGGGATATGTGGTAAAAGTGGAAAGTCTTGAGGAGGGGAAGGGAGAGAGTGGAGGGGGTGGGGGGAAGGAGGTGGTAGTTTGTAGGAGGAATAGGAGGTAGCATTGTAGACAGTTATTAGGAGAAAAATGCATATAGAGGAGATAGAAGTATGTAGAAGTGTAAGAGTCATGGTTAATTAGAGTAGATTAAGATTATAGCAGGTAACAGGGTAATAGGTGAGTGTTTGGTGAGAAGGAGGAGGAGTTTAACTGAGAGTACAGGCTGGTAAGGAATAGAGAAGGGGTGGGATTACCAATTGAATGAATGCTGGGAGTGGGGTAGAAAATTGGATTGGCTTAGGGGAAAGGGAGGAGATTCAAAGTTACAATAAAGGTAAGTATACTGGGGTGGGTGGGAATTGGGGGTAGGGTAGGGTAGAGGAGTGAGCCCGCAGGGCGAACGGAGTGGGTAGAGCCACTGAGGGAGTGAACCCTAGGAAAACAATCAGAGGAGAGATGAAAGGTAAGGTAAGTTTGGGTGGGAATAGGTAGGAGTTAAGAGCAATTAATAGTAGTGATAGTAAGCAGGGTAGATAAGTGATGTAGAGTACAGGTAGAAGGAAATAGTGAGGCTGTAGTTCAACAAGTTATGAAAATTGGGAGACTAAGAGTAGAATATTTAGTCAGTGGGATAGATATAGGAGAAGGGTGCCACCTAGTGGGCAAATGCAGTATAGCAAACAATAGCTTCTTTAGGGACGTAGCAGGTCTAGAAATATGAGGAGGGAAAGATTGCAATTATATATAGAGGGCACAAGAGGAGAAGGTATGGAAGTAGGTGAAGAGAAGGGCTTTGGCTGCTGGTCACCCTAGCTAGGGAGTGTACAAAAACCTGAAGTATCAAAAATTTTGTTTAGTTGTACTGCCTGTAGTTTTAAAAACACATACTTTCTTTTCTTTGAAGGACTGATGCACAGGGAGTATATAGATATGGTTCCTTAGTTTAGGGAAAGGACAACAGTTGTTGCGGTGGAATAAGGCTGTAAGTCAGCAACAGACAGGGCAAATTCTCAACTGTAGGACAGTACAAGCAGGCTGGATAGTTTATTTTCTTTGAAGGACTGATGCACAGAGCGTATAAAGATACGGTTCCTTAGTTTAGGGAATGGACAGCAGTTGTTGCGGTGAAATAAGGCTGTAGGTCAGCAACAGACAGGGCAAATTCTCAACTGTAGGACAGTACAAGCAGGTTGGATAGTTTCTTTTCTTTGAAGGACTGATGCACAGGGAGTATATAGATACAGTTCCTTAGTTTAGGGAACGGACAGCAGTTGTTGTGGTGGAATAAGGCTTTAGGTCAGCAACAGACAGGGAAAATTCTCAACTGTAGGACAATACAAGCAGGTCGGATAGATAAGGTGTGGACTCCAGAGCCAAGGACGTGCGGCAGCTGAGAGGTAGATCAGGAGTTAAAGATGGCATCACATAGGGCATAGACGTGATCTGATTTTCACATAAGCTTATGCCCCACTATAAATTTTCATTAATAAGTTGACAAAATCTGAGGAGAATCCAAAACCAATCAGAATTCTTTGTAGATAAGACCAACTAATAGAATCAAAAACCTTTTCTATGTCTAGGCTGATAATAGTTAGTTGTTTTTTGTATTTGCATGCTATGTCTATTAATGATAGTAATTTAACAATGTTATCTTGCACTTTTCTATGAAGAATGAACCCTGATTGATCATTGTGTATTAGATTAGATAATATTTTCATTATCCTATTAGCTAATATTGTCATGAAATTTTTATAATCAGTGTTTAGTAACAAAACTGGCCTATATGAATCACAAGATTTGGAGCCCTTACCTTGTTTTAAAATGGAGAAGATAATTGAGTATTTTCATGATGTGGGTGTTATACATTTTTGATTAACCATAGTAAAGGCACTCATCATTTTCTTTATTATATATTCAGGAAAAATCTTATATAGTTCAGGAATTATTCCATCCAGTCCTGGAAGTTTATTATCTTTTAAATTTTTTATTTGCTCGTTCACTGCTGTTTGTGTTATTTGTTTATGTAATATGTTATTTTGTTGCATTGACACCTTAGTAGTTATATTTTTGAATAAAAGTATGTATTATATTATCTGTTTCCAAAAGTGGTGTTATTATTTATATCTTTATAGTAGTTTCTGAACACTTCTAATATGCCCATTAAGTTAGATATACTCTTAACTGAACCATCACTTGTATTTGTAATCTCATTAATAAGATTTTGATTGTTTATTTTTTTGGATCTTATTGCTATTTTATGTAGATATTCTGGATTTACAGCATAAGATTGTAATTTCAATTTTTCCAGGTTTATGGCTACCTTATGATTCGGAACATCTAAGTATGTTTGATTTAACTTAATAATTTCATTATGTGCTACTTTGTTATTTGGTTTTGTGTCCATTTTTATCTTGTCTATGTTTTTTTGTAAGTCTAAAAGTTCTTTGTCCCATTCTCTCCTTTTTTAAGGTACTAAGATTTTATTCTACCATATATATAAACTTTAAAGGTGTCCCATAGTATAGTATCAGTCACCTCACCATTATCATTTGCTTCCATAAACATGTCTAGTTCTTTCATTATCCATTCCCTAAAGTCAATTGACTTAGTTATGTAAGCAGGGATTCTCTGTAGACATCTTAAATCATCTGTATGTGTAGTTAATGTAAAGTTTATAGCATTATGGTCCAAAAGTGGACAAGTCATTATAGATACGTCACTTATTTTAGAGTATATATTATTTGATACAAAGACCTTATCAATGTTTGTTTGTGTACCAAACCAATGTGAATAGTGAGTATAGAATAAGGAATAATGTTCTCTTAGACCATGTATATCTTTAAAGTTCATCTGGTTTGTAAAGTCATGTAACTTCTTGGCTTGAGATGTTAGTTTTATTTTATCACTTTTAGAAGTATCATTGCCTGATAACAGGAAGTTAAAATCACCTGTTGCTATAATTTCCCCTTTTGCATTTAAAGTAATCAGGTCCAGATATTTGTCAACATATTTAGTACTTAGTCCTGGTATCCAGTATGTATTACTCAAAATATAATACTTCCTATTGATTTCCAAAATAACCATGTTTAGCATCCCATCTTTATCTGAAATTGTATCTATAATTCTTGGCATAGTATAAGTATTTTTCTATAGAATAAGAGTGTCCCTTCTCTTAGTCTTAAAACATGAATCAGCCAGAATGGTATAGCCATCGAATGAGTATTTTTGTAGATCTTTTTTAATAGATGAGTTTCCTGTAAAAAGATGATCTGGGCTTTATGCATTCTGAGATATTTAAGCAAACTAGCTCTTTTGACATTATTGTTCAAACCATTAATATTTAATGATAAACATTTATAAGCCACTGACTATAATGTGTATGTTATTAGTAACTGAAAGACCTTTCTTCTGTGTTGACGTGAAACATTAAAGAAGTTGAATGTTAAAAAGATTGTCATTATTTCCAAGTCTTTCCAAGAAACATCAGATAATTTAACCATTGTGTTAGTTATCTATCTAACATTTTTCATGTAAGGATCTGTTGAAAAAAAAAAAATATATATATATATATATATATATCAAACATAACTATTATATTTTGCAATTATATATATATTACACATATGTATTAACAGTATCTGTGTTGACGTCTTTCATCAGGAAGTGGGAAGAGAGATAGAGAGAGAGAGAAAAGGAGGCCTCACAACCTTCTGTTTAGTTACTAAAAGTTTAGCTATATAACATAAGTCTGATGTTAATATGCATAATGAGTTTTCTAATGCAGCTCTAGTTCACTTGATGTCATTTAATAGTGTCATTGAATCTGCAGAATGTATGCATCTACAAGAGAACACAGGCATTTTCAAAGGAGTTAAACACTTTTAATAGAACTAATTATTTACCATTTAAAGTATCTAGTGAAAGATAACAGAATTTCAAGATAAATTAATTCTAAGTACAACCATTTAATAAGTTCAAAAGGTCAACTGATGTCATCACTGTTGTTTCCTCAAGCTGCAGCTTCATAAACTTGTTAAAACATATCTAAATAAGCTCATGCACAACAGAAGTTGTCTGTAGTGAAGAAAAAAGTATTTTTGATGGGAAATTCAGATCTTGAAGCTTTTAGAGTTTACAGAAAGCAAAAAAAAAAAACAACATTCAAGCTGCCCTGTCAGTGCATGCCATGAATCTCCACAATGAGAACAGTCACAAAGACCACTAGTTTCCTCACAAAACATCAACATAAAAAAAAATGAACCCTTTCATATAAAAACAGCTATTCAGAAGTAGCAACAGCTGCCTCAAATCAGAAATCATATTATAACATTCAGTCATTTACCCACCAGTTAACCAGGCCAGGGAGAGAGAGAGAAGGAGAGAAGGGGAACCTAGTATATATGTCTATATACATATATATATATATATACTAATATATATAAATAATACTAATATATATATATATATATATATATATATATATATATAAAATACTTATATTTAGCTATCTGTAAAATACCATTAATGTACTGTATTAATGTTTAAATGTAGCCAAACAAAGAGTCTAAAACATCTAGTTAGAAACACTAATCAGAAACACCTTGTTATCCCCACCACTGACCCACTAGAAAAAATGCACTTTGGTATTAATTCAAATTATACTATTACTGAAGAATTAGAAGACATACAGTTTGTAGTTATTTAAAAGGGAAAAGTATGTAAAGTACTTATAATGGGGAAAGAGAGAAAAGGAACATTGATAACAAAAAAGAATAGGAAGAAAGAAGAGAGAGAGAGACAGAGAGGGAATGTTATCTAAATACTTAGTACTATATGTAATTAGAAAAAGTAGATATAGAAAGGAAAAGAGAAAGTTAATAATAAAAATGATTCACATTAACTTAGAGCATATACAGACTTTCCAGAATCAAATATATCATGATTCATAAAACAAAGCATTTAAAATGAATGAAAAGGAATTTATTCATTTGTCATTTAGTTTATTAGTTTTGTTTGCACCTTCCTTGGCTGTCTCTTCAAACTCTGGGATGACCATTCCATTTCTTCTATGCCTGACAGTATTTTCTTCTTTTGGATAAATTATACTGCTTCTTGTAGGGAATCAAAGATCTTCACTCCTTCTGGCAAGATGATTTTTATTCTTGCAGGAAAAAGAATTTGAGTTTTAATATTGGCTTTTTTCAAGGACTTAGAGGAACGCATTTCTTTCTTCTGGATATAATTGTGGAGGTGTAGTCATCGTCAAAATGAATAACTTTTTCACCCATCTTGATAGGGGAATTAGTCCAAGCTGATTTCAGCACTAAGTCCTTGTCTTGCAAGGAAATAAATATAACTATTATAGACCTGGGGTTAGATGAACTCAGAGATTAAGCTGGATTTGCCAGGGACCGATGAGCCCTCTCAATTCCAAAAGAAAGGGATTCAGGCATGTTTAGTGCTGATGAAAACCACTTATTGAGGAATTGAATCATGTTAGCACCCTCGTCTTTCTCAGGAATTCCATATATTCTTATATTATTCCTCCTTGATCTACTTTCAAGGTCTTCCACTTTCTCAATCAGCCTGGTGTTTTGTTTCAGAAGAAATTCATTGTGATGTTCATTTTTCTGTCACTCTAGTATCAGAACTGCAGCACCCTTAGCTATTTGGGTTATATCCCATTAAGGACATAACAGCTGGCTGACTTCCACAGTTTAAGGGAACCTTTTTAAAATTCAAACCATTTGGTTTGGGGGTAAAAAAAAGAAATGAGTGGTTTGGGTGTCAAGCACTTCAGAGGTTTAATGCCACTGAAGACAGCTCCTCTTGTAGGCTTTCGAGGATCGAAAGTCAGCTAATATTTTCCATTGCAGTTCTCTTTAGGGGAAAAACTCCTCTCTCATTTACTTTTAATGATAGAAACTGGACTTTTTTGGGAAAATATTAATTTTAAGAAAAAGTGTTTTTTATTGACTGTTATGTCATTTTTAGTAATTTAAATTTATTTTTTTCCTGTGGTAAAAGTTGTATTATTTTACCTTTAAGGGCTGGATCCATGTTTAAAATGCTTTTTACTGTTTTTTTTTTTTGGGGGGGGGGGGCATTACTTTTTTATTACACTGCTGCCAGGCTTATTACAATCAGGCATCTTTTTCAGCTTAACTGTGGGACAGCCTACTTTAGCTCTACAATTCTTCCTTCCTCTAGAGACAAAAAGAAGAAAATGAATAAACAGCACTTACCAACACAACAGGCTGCTAAAGTGAGCCAGCTACAGATAGATGACTCTGTTGTGAGTTCTTCTGGTTCCTCAGGCCAGTATTCTGTTTCCTTGGTTCCCTCTGGTGTAATCCCACCAGCCACCATAGACCGAGGGCTAGACACATCCTCTGCAGATGTTGGATTGCCCTTGGTGGACAAGGGAGAGCCTTTCTTGTTGGCCTGAGAAAAGGGTCAGGGAATACTCTGCTGTCTAATCAGAATGATAGGCCTATTCCTAGGGAGGTTTTTCCTGGTGAAACTAGATCTGCTTCCTCAGAAATTCCTATAAAAAGAAGGAAAAATGTAAACATATGTATTCTCCTGTCTCAGTCACGTTGGACTAGAGCAATTTATTGCATTTAACTCAGCGTTTAGTACAGGCTCTTGCCCCTTCCAGTTTATGTGGTTCTGCTAAAAGAAAAAAGAAGGTTTCTTCATTTTCTGAATAGGCTCAAAGTTTGCAAACCAAAAAATTACTTTTGAAGGGAAATATTCTATTTTGCCTTCTTAGATTTCTGATTCGGATTCTGAGGAAAGTGTGGCTCTATGAAACTATTTCCAGAATGAATGAGTTGTTTCAATGGGAACATAAGGACATTCCACTGTCCCTCTAAAAGTTTTATGACTTATTGCAACTGGATTTTCCAGAACCTACTCCAGTTCCTCCAGTTCTTTCTGCACTGGAGGATGTTTTGTCACAGCATGTAACTTGCCTGATTGCTAGCCTGCTGTCCTCAAGAAAGAAGTTAGATTGTATACAGCCCTTCAGTCTTTTAAGTTTTTATATAATAATCCCGGATCACACTCAGCAACTATTGCTCTAGTAAACCCACCTGCTGCTAAACATCTGGTTAATACTAATTGCTTCTGACAAGGATGTGAAAGCTTATGATAGATTTGGGAGAAAAGTGTATTCTTCTGCAACACTTATTTTTAGATTTCTCAGCTGTTAAAACTTTATGCTTGCCTCTTTTGAGAACATGAGGAATATCACAGTATTTGTTTCCTCTTCTGAGGAAAACTCTTTGTGTAACCTAGTTGCTACTGTGCTTTAAGTCACTATCCTATATTTGAAATGTGCTTATAATTTTGCTGATGCCACTTACAGGATTGCTGCCACTGGAACTGTCATGAAGAAGTTTGCTTGTTTGCATATTCAAAATTTTCCGAAAGATGTCATGTATGAAATGCTGAATTCACCATTGGATAGAGAGTTAGTTTTGGGGCCTTCTACTGCAGAGATCCTTACAAAATGTGATGAGAGAGAGAAGATGATCCAGGGAATCATTCAGATTGTTCAGTCTTTCCTCTCCAAGATTGCCAAGGGGTTTAATACTACCTCTATTCCCTTTTTCATTTTCAAAAAGCAAAATAAACAATCACAACAAGCTGCTGGTAATCAAATGTATTAAAAACAATGGTAGGGAGCTTCCAAAAAAGAAATCTGAAGCCGCCTAAAACAAAGATAGTCGTAATAAGTCTGAATGACTGTCTCCAAGACTTCACTTCACACCCTGGTAAACCCTTAATTCTTCCAGAAAGTCTAAATCTGCATTTCTCTCTTTGGCAACAGACAGCTTCAGACAGATGAATTCTGAAAAGAATTCATCAAGATTACAAGTAGTAATGGGTTTCTCTCTGTCCTTCAAGGGATTCTCCCTCATCTGCCAGATCAAACTCCTGTTTTCCTTCCTGTCATTCAGCACCTGCTGACTCAGGAGATGATAGACGTGGTCCCTCCTGCTCAGCTCGGGTAAGGGTTCTATTCAAGAATGTTTCTGGTGCCAAAGAAAGAAGATTCTTGGAGACCAGTTCTGGATCTTTCCTTTCTGAACCAATTTTTAATAATGCCAAGTTCGCTTTTAAAAATACATATCACCGCATCAGATTTCAGACATTTCTTAAGGTTTTGTGTGTCTGGATCACATTATCAGTTCTCTGTATTACCCTTTGGTCTATTCGCTGTTCCAAGAGTATTTACAAAGTATCTAGCTGATATGATAACCTACTGCATTCTGCAGTGCATTCACATTTTTCCTTAAGAAGATGACTTGGTTTTCCTTGCAGAGCCTTTTTCAGTCAGGAATCACTCATTTGGGTGAGAGATCTCGTACACAGACTGGGGTTCCAGGAGAACATACAAACATCTTATTTGATGCCTTCTCACATGAGATGAAGTTCTGTCCAACCTACTAGCTTATTTTGTGTCACATCTTGAAAATGTAAGCCAAGCCACTCCTGGTCTTAAATGTTGCAATACAACTAACAGTTTTATTTATTTATTTTTATTTATTTGTTAAGTGGGAAAGTCCTACTTGGAACAAAACCAATTTTCAATGGAGGCCCGGGAGAAATGCTCCAGATGCATGTCTTTGTAACATGGGAGGAAACCCACACGAATGCAGGGAGGACATGCAGACTCCACAGAGAAGGCACCCCAGCCAAGAATCGAACCAGAGAACCTCTTACTGTGAGGTGACAATGCTACCATTGCACCACTGCACCATCCAGTTTCTCATGTTTCATCCCCTCAATAAGGGAATTTTGACTGTACCTCTGAAATTCAGCTGCTCCAAATCTTCTAGTCCATTTGGGGTCTAACACTGCATTGAAGTCACCCCTATGATCACTGTGTTTCCCTCTTTCTTTTGTGCCTGCAATTTCATCAAACAGTCATAGAAAACTTTGTGTCTGTCTACAATAGATCCATAGAAAGAGTTCAGGACCACCTGTCAGCCATCTGCCTGCCACCCATCTTTCACTACCTTCACTGTCTTCCATTGTTCAGTGGAGCTGATTAAAATCCCTACTCCCCTTCTACTGCCTCTTTTTGACCAACTTAAAGCTAACCCCTTATAGCACTTTTTTTCTAACTTTAACTACTGAGGTTTTAATGTCATTTCTTGTAAGAAAAACATATTAAATCTAGCTCTTCCCTCTTAATCTTCATTAACAATCTGTTCTTCATTACTGGATTGTTAATCCTTGCAACATTCCATGTTGCTATCCACATGTTTCCTTTCTTACCCCTCTCCTAAAGTGCAGTCACCTGCTGCTCCAATGGAACTGAGCCACATCAGCCTTTGGGTCAGAATCATTTATTGCACTTCTGATCTTAACCTACTACAAAGGAGGTACATGCCAAATACAATATGCTCTTTTTCCTAGACTTTCCAGGGTAGCAGCTGTATACATGGCCATCCAGAACATAAATGGCAGTAAAAACTATTTTGTACACGCTATCCTAGTGTTGATTAATATGATGCCTGTGATATAGGAAAATATTGCCAGCCCAGCTATCGGAATTTATAAATAATTCTATGTCATTTGTGAATATTGATATTATTTATACAGAACTGTATGTTATGTACTGAGCTAAAATGTAACCACGGCATGCCCTGCTGACTTAGAATAGAAATGCATATAAACTATTTACCTGTGCAAATGTATGTTTAACAGTAGAAACTAGAACATAAAAGGGTAATTTGCAAAATTTCAATAAAATAAGTTGAAATTAGACTGCTTTACGATTGTGCTATAAAAGTTATCTTTCAGTTTCAGTGCAGCAGACACAATGTCTAGAGCTAGAACTTTTTTTGCATTGTCTTGGAGAGAAGTAATTACTAGGTTTAAAATGTAAAAGAGTTTTACAACTTCCAAGATCTGAGCAAACATCTGAGATATGTTTTTTTAACACAGAGATGTTAAATTCTGTTTGTTTCTGTTTTAGCTTGGGAACTGAAGTTAGGTGACAAAAAGTGATGTCATCCAAGCTAACCCAGCAGTAATATTTAATATTAAATTAACAGCTCTCTCAGAGAGAGACTGGGCATTTTGTATTTTGTCTTGGACTTAGCAAGATCATCATTCATTATCATCATCATCTGCACTTACTTTGCTCTAAGTAAGATTTAGGGCATAGTATATAGTTTTAGATATAAATAGGAATATAGTCAAGATTAGTTTAGATGTTTTCTGTATTTATTTGAGACTGTCCTGCAATGTTGTTTTAAAATATTTCCTGTGATTTTGAACTCTTAAGTTACTGTGTTGAGTTATTGAGTATTGTCTTGTTTTTTATTATTTATTATTAAATATATTTTAAACTATCTTTGTGGCTGATATCTGTGAAACATATTTAAGCTCTTGGTGTACTTGCATATATATTTGGTGACACTGTACAGGCCACTCCTAAATAGCCTTGCATGTCTTGTTCAGACTACCATTTGGATTAATAGTAACATTACACAGTAGGATCGGACACTCTTTGTAAGGGCTTTATAGCAGCTGATAAGTATGGGTTCGTGGCAGTGGAAACTACCATATAGTCTGGGTAGAAGGGGGCATAGCTAGTAAACCTGTGCCAGCCTTCCCCAGGGTATGTGTATGTGTTTGTATATAAATCAAATCTCAAAGTGTGTGTGTCAGCTACTTGGGCAGGGACACGAAGCACTGGTTGGAAAGAGAGGGTGCTGGAGGTCTTGCAGTGGCTCCTCAGCTAAGATCTTAACCCTATATCTGTACCAGTGGGGAGTCTTATTGGGGATGTGGAGAAAGAGGGAGAAACCAGACCCAGACTGACTGTGATCTCTGTGTGCTCTTAAGGGAAATTGTACTTTACTGTGTGTGTCATCCTCCTAGTGTGTATGTCCCCTAGCTGTTGTAAGTGGTGAGGATTGAGGCTCCTTGATTACTGGACCAGTGCAGGGGTGTCACAGTGCCATACTTATCTTCTCAACATCTAACATAACTGGGCACTCTGCCATCACTGTCTGCACCCCAAATTCATAGTGCATCTGCTTTGAATGGTTTATGTATTTAGGAACAGTGGAAGGGAGGCTTTTTCTGATGTTTTCCCTGTACTACTTATATGTTGAATGCAGATCATTTCTCGAGACGATAAGCAGCTTCAACAATTAGTGTGCACTATTCTTCCAGTACCCTGCCAAATAAAGGCAGAGAAAATTCAAGCATAAGTTTGCATACTGAAATGTACTTTGCTGCAACTGACATTATTAGGCTCTGCAGGAAATATCTGGATATTATAAGAGCTCTGGTTTAAAATGGCTGATTTTCTTAGGTAGTTAATAGGAGTCTAGCCTAATTTCCCAGTTGCCCCATAGCACTATCTGTGTAAGTGTCTTGCTCAGAGTCACAAACCAGGCAAATGGAAGCTGAAAGACTCAAACCATGGGTAATAGAAAGCTTGTTAATGGCTCATATACTTTTTACAGATAAATGTTGAATATCCTGTCTTGAGGAAGGAATGCTCCTCAGAGAATTTAAACAATGTGTGTGCATTAAAATTTACTGAATTAAATTAATTTGAACTCCCCTCCTCCAAAGCCAGCCAAACTTTTATGATGCATGCCAATCATTTGTGCCCACAAGAGCACACCAAAGCCTAGTGCAATACACAGGCATACACAGAACATTGTACTAAAAGACTAGACCATAGTCACCAAACTAATAATAATCCACATATGCAAATGGAGATAATAAAACCTTGGTGTCACAAAAAGCACTAATAAAGTTAACTCTTTATTTACCAAGATGTCAGATATAGTGTACAATTGCCAAAATGAGGGCAGTTGTAACTCCAAACAATTGTGAAACATAACTAAAAGCACAATTTAACATATCAAATATGAGTGACATGCATGTCTATAACAGCCATAGGCTCGTCTATGCATTGCCATTGTGCAAAGCAGCACTTCAGAGTCCAAGTGTTCTATACATCACTCTCATACCAGAAGTTTCTAGAACATTTCCAAATGGATGCACAAACACTAGACTGTCTGTATAATTTGTACGGAAGGATGGAGGTATATTTAGCTAGGCATCATCAATAATCCTGCAAAAAGGAATAATGACAGTGACTATATTGATTACCGCAGCATTCTAGAGGGTAATAGGAGTTACTCATGGCTGATGCTTACCACCCCCCTCCAAGAATGATGGCTACTCACACCAGTCAAGTCACTGCATACACCATAGCCAGCGATATATAGCTGTGCACACTGCAGGGGTTGTAATATAATATAACTGAAGAGATATATGCACACCTAAAAATGGGGTTCCATTAACTTTGTGATTCTATAGCAACTCTGCAGTGTACACCTACAGAGGTGTGTCAGATATTTATAGCCTATTGTATACTGTACAATCTCATCCTCACAATGTTTTCACCACCACCTTCTCTGCTTAATTATCCTGCATCACTCCAAGGCAAATATGATATTCCACCACCTTCACTGCCATATGGACCTCAACAATAACATCAAAACTGGCAGAGAAAAATATCGATGTAGTGATCAAAAAGATGTTTGGATGGTATGTATATATTTTAATATTAACATCACATAATAGCTACTTCAAAGATTGCCACACACTGAGTAACAGCTTAATTTCAGTTCTCCCAAAAGGAGGGGGAGTATCCATATTCATCAAAGATACCCACACCTCCAGGTTAGTGTCAATGCACGAAGCATCGGAGACCATCCAGGTGCAACTAACCATAGGCAAAACTGCCTTACAGTCTGTAGCATGCTACAGACCACCCTCTCAAACTCAGGAACCCCACACAGCCTTCCTGAAGACACTGGAGAGTATGAATGTCTCTCCAAATACCATCATTTTGGGAGACTTCAACTACCCAAACATAGACTGGGAACATTACTCAAGCCCCAACACCCTAGCCCAAAGGTTCCTAGAATTCATAAACTCAAATGCGATGGAACAACTAGTCACCATTCCCACAAGAGGAGACAATATACTAGACCTGATCATCACAAACATGGGGACAAAATGCTCCACAACGGAAGTATATCCCTCTTTGGTAAGATCAGACCATAAATTAATCTCACTGGAAATCCACATCCTGCCCCACCCCTGCACAAAAGACCACAGTGAAGAACTTCTCAAATCCAACTTCACACTTCTTAAGACTGAAGTGGTATCCTTCAAGGCCCCTGGGCCAGTGGAAACCACAACCCACACTGCTGAATCCTTTGCAAATGCCTTCTATGGGCACCTTCAAGAATGCATGGATCATGCAATCCCAAATAAAACCAAGACCCATTCCCCAAAGGCAGGCCGGTCTGGTGGACCCCAGCCATAAACAAACTTTACAACAGGAGGAGGAAGCTACTACATGACAGAGCAAAATCCCTAAAAGGGAAGGCATCTCTGATCAGTACTAGCAAAAACTACGATCACTCATACAATCATCCAAGACCAACTTTGAGAGAAAAATTGCAAAAGACACAAAGACAATCACAAGGCCTTCTTTAGCTATGTTAGAAACCTGGGTGGAAACTCCCAGATATGCTCAGAGTTAGTCCAAAATGACACAAAATACACTGAACCCACTGACATTGCCAACATTCTGGCAGACAGGTTCAGTGCAAATTTCTCCTCCCCCTCCCCCCCAAAAGGAGAAATAAATATCCCAGCAGAGTGTAGCCTCCCTAACATCTCAGATGCCCAGGTGAGAGCCGCCCTCTCTAAAGCTAAAAACACAGCATCAGTGGGACCGGATGGTGTCCCGGGCTGTGTGCTACATGAACTCCAAGAGGAACTAAACCCACACATAAGGCTGCTGTTTAATCTTAGCCTTACTACAGGATACATACCCAAAGAGTGGCATATGGCAACAGTGGTCCCACTTCACAAAGGTGGTGCTTCTACGGACCCTGGAAATTACCGCCCCATAAGCTTGACGAGCCTGGTCTGCAAAGCTATGGAGAGGATCATTATGGAACTCATAAACAAAGACATTGGGGACCTACAGACATTGGATCCTACCCAATTTGGCTTTGTCAAGGGCAGATCCTGCCTTTTGAACTTGGTCGACTTTTTTGAAACAGTCACTAAGGCCATTGATGAGGGTAAGGCGGTTCACACAGCCTACCTTGATCTTGCAAAAGCCTTTGACACAATACCCCACTCGGGCATCATAGACAAACTCACCAGCTTAAATGTAAACCCATATGTCACAAGATGGGTTGCAAACTGGCTCAAGGACAGAACCCACAGGGTCAGAGTTGCTGGAGCTATGTCAGACTCTAAGCCAGTCACAAGCGGTGTCCCACAGGGCTCAGTCCTGGGACCCCTCTTGTTCGGCATTTATTTTTCTGAGGTACAGGCAAACATAGGAGGATTGTGGCTGACAAAGTTCGCAGATGACTGCAAACTGGGCGCCATAATTGATACTCCAGCGGACACAAACATCCTTCAGAGAGGCCTCATAGAAATGGATAATTGGTGCCAGAGCCATGGCCTTAAGCTGAATGCCAAAAAATATATATAGTCATACCCTTTGGGAAAAACAAGGTACCGACAAATTACCACATAGGTGGTAATCCATTAAGTATGGAAGGGGTAATCAGGGACCCAGGTTGACAGTAACCTCTCATTTGACACTCACATTGCCAAAGTGGTTAGGAAAACCTTCTATATTGCCCACCTTATCATGAAGGGTTTCACATCTAGATCAAGAGAGGTCATTGTGCCCCTGTACTCCTCTCTTATCAGGCCAATGATTGAGTACAATGCCCCATTTGGGATGTATCTCACTCGACACCTGCAGCAGTTGGAAAGACCCCAACAGTTCCTCACCAAGAGGATAAAGGGTCTTAAACATATGTCATATGCTGCCCGACTGAAAAAACTCCAGCTCTATTCAGTCGCATACCGCCTACTCAGAGGTGATCTGTGCCTGACGTACAAGGCCATGTCCAATCCGGAATTAATGGACATGCTTCATCTCAGAAAATCCAAATCCATCAGAGCCATGAGAGCAAGAGACTTAAACCTCAACACAGAAATAAATAGGATGTGCTGGAGGGACAGATTCATAACCCAGAGGCTCCCTACACTCTGGAACAGAATCCCAGTCCATGTTAGGCAGAGCCCCTCACTGACTCTATTCAAGAGAAATCTTGACGAGTGGATGGGAGATTGTAGGTTTACCCCGGGGGTCATCTCTGTGTCACTACTAGACAGAGGCACAGTAAACTAAACCCTAAAAGGGCGTAGTATTCTCATCCTAAGGGGTGGTGAAAGCCACACACACTCTGGCTAGGCTTATAAATGCCCTAGGGCAGATAGCCTAGTACGAACCTATGAACCTATGAACCCAGTGTGAAAACAGAAACCCATTAAAGACAGCCAGTGTATTTGTCTTTTTCTGGGTAAATTTTTGGTTAGTAAGTACATTACCTGGATGCCAGCAAAAAAAAAAAAAAAAAAAAAAAAAGAAATCAATCACAAAAGGTGAGGAGAAAGCACTAGCTAGAAAGAATCCTGCAGCTGTTCAGCAAAAAGCAGTTCAAGCTCCAGTTTGTGGTGCAAGATATGACCATCATTGACTTCAACAATTGGCTAAGCTTCTGGTGTCATTCAAAGGGGATCCAGTATCTGTCTGCCTGGGAAGACATGATCAACAAACCACAATGCTTTGCCAGAGATGGTCTGCACCTGTCACCCCTGGGATTCAGGCTACTGGCTAAAGCTCTTGCCACCCCTATAGTGCCTTTTTAGGCAAGGTTCAAAGGACAAAACCACCACTGTAACAGATACAAGCATGCAAAATGTGAAGGTAATGCTACTCAATGCTAGAAGTCTAAACCTCAAAATGCACTCTCTTGAGGCACTCTTAAAAATGGAGAACATCGATATCTGTGCAGTAACTGAGACTTGGTTCAAGGCTCCAGAGAGCACCCCTGCAATACCAGGCTACAACTTTTACCACACTTTTCGGCCACAAAACCAAGAACAAAACACTAAAGGTGGAGGAGTGTCCATATTCACCAAGGATATTAATACCTCCAGGCTAGTTGCCCAACACAATGCATCTGAAATTCTCCAGGTGCAACTAACACTAGGTAAGACTGCAATGATCCCCCACCATGCCCCAAGATTCTCACTACCCCATTCTAAACATACTGGAAAATATTAAAATACAACCAAACACCCTAATACTGGGTGATTTCACCTACACTGCCATTAACTGGGAAAACTACTCGGGTACCAACTCCTTTTCCTAATGGTTCTTGGAATTCATAAATTCCAGTGCCCTAGATCAAATAATCCATTGTCCCACCAGGGGCTCCAATATCCTAGACCTGGTCATTACCAACATGGGAGATAGATGCTCCACACCAGTGGTCACCCCCTCATTGGTCAGGTCTGACCATAAGCAAATCACCCTTGACATCCACTTCCCACCCCCACCCCCAGTATCGAAACCTCTTTAAAAAACTTTTTCAAAGCCAACTTCGTGCTACTGAAGTCAGAAGTGACAAACTTCATGACACCCATGCAGACGGGATCTGAAAGTTCGACTGCAGAATCCTACACTAAGGCACTGTACAAGCACATCCACTTGTGCATGAATCGTGCCATCCCAAATAGAACTAAGATGCTGTCCTAAAGAAAAAGGAATCGTGCCATCCCAAATAGAATCAAGATGCTGTCCTCCAGAAAAAGGAAGCCAATCTGGTGGTCCCCTGCTATAAACAAACTATACAACAGAAGGAAGAAGCTGTTGCAGAAAAGAGGAAAATACCAGGCTGCAAAAAACTCCCTCACCAGTCTCAGTAAGAAGCTGAGATCCCTCATAAAATCCTCAAAAGCTAGTTACGAAAATAAAATTGCCAAAGATTCCAAAGACAACCACAAGGCATTCTATAGTTATGTCAAGAATCTAAGTGGCAATGCTCAGATCTGCTCTGAGCTTCAACAGAATGACATTAAATATACTGATCCCAAGGATATTGCCAATATCCTGGCAGATCGATTTAGTGCCAACTTCACCCCCCTCTCACCCCCTAAAGGGCCCATCTCAATACCAAAAGATTGCCAAATTCCGGTAATCACAGCCACACAGGTAGAAACTGCACTCTCCAAAGCTAAGAATACAGCATCCATGGGACTAGATGACATCCCAGGCTGTGTACTACATGAACTACAAAATGAACTGGCACCTCAACTAAGTATCATATTTAATTATAGCCTCACCTCAGGCTTTGTGCCCACTGAGTGGTGCACAGCTATTGTTATCCCACTCCACAAGGGGGGATCCACTTTGGATCCCAGGAACTACCATACCATCGGGTCTATATTAGATCAACGAACGCTTAAAAAAGCGAATGATGATTGATCAAACTTATGTAAGCAAAAGTTTAAAATATTGAAGCAACAGAAACCCAAATGTTTTTCCTAGGGAAAGAATTCGGTTGTCTGTTTCTGTTGCTTCAGTATTTTCAATGCTGTGGTGGAAAGTTATGGGTTGGGTTCAGGTAAGTGTGCGATTGTGTGGATGTGAGTGTTAGAGCGGGTTAGGTGAGTTAGGGTTAGGGTGCGGGTTAGGTATGTGTGCGATTGTGTGGACGTGAGGGTTAGGGCGGGTTAGGTGAGTTAGGGTTAGGGAGCGGGTGAGGTGAGTGTGCGATAGTGATGGACCTTAGGGTTAGGGTTTGGGTTAAGGTAAGTGGATAGTTAGTGGTGTGTGTATAGTTTAGTGTAGGGTTAGGTGTCAGATTTTAGGTGTATGTGTGTGGATTGCTGTTTGTTTGGTGTGCTTGTGTTGTGTGTATGTGTTTTAGATCAGCGAGTTTTTTCCCTAGGAAAAAAAATCACTGTTCTGGCAGTTTGAGATTGTAAGCTTTTGCTTACGTAAGTTCAATCAATCACCGTTCACTTTTTTAAGCATTCGGTGATCTAATATAGGCCCATCCCATCAGTCTGACGAGCCTGATCTGCAAGGGCATGGAACGCATTATCACGGAACTTATAAACAAAGGCATTGGCAATCTTGAAACACTGGACCCCACCCAGTTTGGGTTTGTGAAGGGCCAATCTTGTCTCCTGAACCTAATTGACTTCTTTGAATCAGTCTCCAGAGCTGTAGATGAGGGTAAGGTGGTCCACACAGCCTATCTGGACCTCACCAAGGCCTTCAACACCATCCCCCACTCTGGAATCATAGATAAACTTACTAGGCTGGGCATAAATCCCTACATGACTTGATGGGTTGCCAACTGGCTTACTGACAGAACCCAGACTGTAAAAGTAGCCGACTCCAAATCCAGCTCCAGACAAGTGACAAGTGGAGTACCTCAGGGTTCAGTCCTGGGACCACTCTTGTTTGGCATCTACTTCTCTGAAGTACAGGCCAACACTAAGGGACTCTGGCTAACAAAGTTCGCAGATGGCCGCAAACTGGGAGCCATTACTGAATCCCCAAATTATGTGGATATTCTACAAAAGGGCCTTACAGAAACAGATGTCTGGTGCCAGAGCCATTGGTTCAAGTTTAATGCCAAGAAATGTATAGTTATCCCCTTTGGAAAAAAACATGTACCCATGAATTACCACATAGGTGGTAGTACATTAAACATCAAAAGTGTGATGAGAGACTTAGGGACACAGATGGACAGTGGTCTGATTTTCAATAACCACATCATCACAACAGTCAGGAAATCCTTCTATGTGGCACACCTCATCACTAAGGGCTTTTCATCCAGAAAAAAGGAGGTCATTGTCCCACTGTACTCATCCTTCATTAGACCCATTATAGAGTATAATGTCCCGTTTGGTATGTACCTCATAAGACATCTGCAACAGCTGGAAAGGCCACAGAAATACCTCACTAAAAGAATCACAGGCCTAAAGCAGATGCCATATGCTGACCGTCTAAAAAAAACTCCAGCTATACTCTGTGGCATATCGTCTATTCAGAAGCAATCTCTGCTTAACATACAAGGCCATGTCAAACCCTGAGCTGTTGGATATGCTCCACTTAAAGAAATCCCAATCCCTTAGAGCCACATGCTCCAGGGATCAAAACCTTGTCATCACAATGAACAAAATATGCTGGAGGGATAGGATCCTGACCCAGAGACTCCCCATACTCTGGAATAGACTGCCTATACATGTCAAACAGAGCGCCTCCTTGGCCCTTTTCAAAAGGAACCTTGATGATTGGATGGGAGATAGGAAATTCACCCCGGAGATCATGTCAGTCACCCTGCTAGACCGGGGCCCAGAGAAGTAAATATTATGGGAAGAAATAACCAGGGAATTGTTATGGCTAGGTTTGTAAAGGCCCTAGGGCCGATAGCCTAGTACCAACCTATGAACCTATCAGTAATCTAGAGAAGGAAAAATAAGTCAAATATGCTCAGATCTGATTAAAATAAATGAAACACTGAAGAAGTATATCAACTCAAACAACAGTGGAAAAATGGAAGAAGCTTTAAACAGAAATCTGGATGAACTGATAAAACTGCAAAATCAGAGGTCAAAATGAAGAAAAGGCTGGCTGAATATGAGATTGCTCAAGAAGAGATGTCTAAAAATGGTAGAATTAGAAGACAGAGCACATAGTGAAAACCGGTGATTTCCTGCTGTACCAGAGAAACTGGAAGGAACAGACTATTAATTTTATCACAGGGCAAATAAGCAACTGGACTGGTATTCCACAACAGGAGTTGTTCATTGAAAAGGCACATTGTGTCTATACTTCAAACATGGCCATGAGAAAGCAGCCCAGACCTTTAACAGTAAAGATGCAATCCTACCAGCAGAAAGAGTTGGTTCTGAAAAAAACTGTGAAAAAAGGACAAAGTACTAAAAGTGGGAGAAGTAGAGTATTTGTAGGAAATGATTACTCACTGTACACAAGGCAGAATAGGAGTAAACTTATTCCAGCAATCAGGGAATGTCAAGAAGCAGATGTGGGATTCAAAAAGCTGTATCCAGCTATTTTCAGAATATTTTTTCTTGGATGGTCAAAATCATCTTTATTAAATTATCACTTATCACAGAGGCAATAATACATTTATATAAATGGAAACAAACCATACTGACAGATTTTTAGCTGCAAACATTTTACATCAATTACAGTCTATCCAATTATTGTCAGTCAAACATTCAAATCCTTCCTTCTTTTAAGTCTCATTCTACCGCTGTATGAATTAATTCCCATTTTTCTTTCTATGTAATTTGCTCCTGCCCTTTCTAAAGATACCACTTCAAGTTGTTTTGTCTCTGTTACTATATCCAGTACTTCTAGTACAGTTGGTTTAGACTTTGATTTCCATTTTCTAGCAATTGCTTTTTTGGCAGCCACAGTAATTAGACTCAGGAAAGTATCTAGACAATTCTGAGTCTGTATCATAGCTTAAAAAGGCATTTCCTTAGTTATACCAATTTGCTCACCCAGTATTTTTGATACAGTAGTCTGCAGGGAATTTTTAAAGTCTGCCAACTCATAACACTCCCAAAAAGTATGTTCTCAATTACCCCTTTCTTCCCTATCACACCTCCAACATTTTCTATGTACCTAAGGAAAAATTCTTTGGAGTGTACTTGGGGTATAAAAATACCTAAGTAAACAATTCCAAGCAAAAATTCTAAATTTTCTAGACTTTATTGCATTTGTGGGATATATATATATATATATATATATATATATATATATATATATATATATATATATGGGTCTAGGACTAATGCTCGACATGTTTCCACGAATTGGAAACGGCCAAGCACAGTTTTGCGAAAGTTCTTTTTCACTGAAAAAGTACTTTCATGAAACTGTACTAAAAAAAATGAGGAAATGTCTGTTACTGAGATCGTGGCACAGTGGGGATAAGGGAATATTCCCTTTTCCCCACTGTAGTACTATCTCAGAGTGAGAATATAAAAGTAGGGGGGGGGGGGGTGCAGGGGGGCTTACCCCCCAGCGTAAACATAATTACTGTTTTTTTCTTTGCTTTTTTTTTAATGTTGTTAGGTATTATTTTTTACTTGAGTTTTGCGAAAGTGCTTTTTTGGTGAAAAAGCACTATCGCGAAACTCTGGCTGCTTATGATTCATGTAAACATGTTGTCAAGCATTAGTCCTAGATCCATGTATGTGTGTGTATATATATATATATATATATATATATATATATATATATATATATATATATATATATATATATATATATATATATCTATATATATATATATATATATCTATATATATATATATATATATATATATATATATATATATATATATATATGTATATATCCCCATTGTTTCTTTGTGAATTGCTTATCCTAGATGTGTTCCCAATCGTTTCTAACCTTCTCTAATTGATGTTTACAGTTATCACACAATATTTTATATGTTCTACTACTTAACCATTTATAACAACAGCTTCTGTTCTAGATTTTACTAAAACCTCTACCAGTACACGTCTTCCACTTAGGATCGCCCTATTCCTTTCTCTTTGCCTATACTCTGATATCAATTCTTGATAGGGAAGGCAATCTTTAGCCTGCAGTCCAAATAAATTCTTAGCCTCTTCCCATTCTATTATTGTTCCCTCTGCAATTATTTGCTCCCAATACTTTGGTTCATTTGCCAGTTATCTTCAGTAAATTCCAGCCGTCTGTTACCTATTGCCTGTATCTCTAATTGTAGTCATTCCTATCAGCAGAATCTCCTTTCTCTATTTCTGCTAATTTATGAATACAATATTATATATGGTTATTGTTTTTCTCCATAAGGATCTGCATCCAAAATCCCAGTCTTTCCTTGTTTCTTGAGCCCCCCCCCCATTTTGTCATCATCCCTTATATCGTTCTGCTTGTGCTGTCTATAGGAGCCTTAACTGTGTAGCTCTGAAACACCCCTTCAAATCAAGTAATCCCAAGCCACCTTGTTCTATTGGAAGGATCAGCTTATCACACTTGACTCTTGCCATTTTCCCCTCCCAAATAAAATTATTCAACTCTTTATTAATTGCTATCCACAACTTCCCCTCTGATTCATAAAAATTTACTCGACCTGTGTATAAAACCAAGGGGATTAAAAACATGTTGAATTTTTGTATCTTGTTATCCATATCTGTAGAATAGAGCTTCAAATTTCTCAGTTTTTGTACTATCTTCTGTTTAGTATCTTCCCACATATCCTTAGCTGCCGTAACGAATCTTGTTTACTCAGTACTCCAAAATACTTCATTTTATCATTTCCTCATAAATATGGGTATTGCTGAACCAATTCGTGTGTGAGTACATAGTTTACAGCAATTGCCTTTGTTTTATCTTTATTAATTTTATATCCTGAAAAGACTGGAAACTGCCTCAAAATGTTCCATCACTAAAATGCCCTTTTCTAGCTTTATCAGGTATAACACAATTCCCAGGATTAAATAAAATCAACGTAGGCTCTGTGTAGAGCCTACATGGAATATACCTGTGTACATGGCCACAGTTTCCCCTTGGCAGTGCCCCATAAATATTAATCATAGCATGCTGCCGAGGGAGAGCATAGTAATACGGATATTGAATCCATGTAGGCAGTCATGTAGTGGCTATCCCATGGTTGTGGATTGTCCAGGGAATTCCTGGACAAATGTTATGTACAGGGTAAAAATCCCTGTAATGTACCCTGCTCGTGTTGAAATGTGTGTGACTGAATATTTAGTGTTTTAAATTCCTAATTTTTTATTTTTTTTTTATTTTTTATTGTCCGTTTGTACTGCATGGCATGGAGAGCAGCAAAGCCAAGCTGTGTTTACACCTAGAGAGCTGACACCTGCCAGACATCTAAAAATAGAAACTGGATGTAATTAATTATATCTATTTTTATTTATTTTATTGTCCATTTGGAAAGCACTGAGTGCTGCAAAGCCAAGCTGCGCTTACACACACACAGAGCTGACATCTGCCAGACATCTAAAAATAGAAACTGAATGTAATTAATTATTTATTTCTGGTTATGTTTAACCCGTTTGCATGGCGCGGTGCTTAGCAATGTTAGCAGGTAACTTTATAGGTTCATAGGTAGGTACTAGGCTATCTGCCCGACGGCATTTATAAGCCTAGCCAGAGTGTGTCAGCTTTCGCCACCCCAATGATTAATTAACTGAGCCTCTGTCAAGAAGAGCCAATGAAGTGATCCCAGGGGTGTATTTTCTGTTACCCATCCACTCGTCAAGGTTTTTCTTGAAAAGTGTTAGTGAGGGGCTCTGCCTAATGTAGTTAGGAATTTTGTTCCAAAGCATGAGGAGTATCTGTGACAGGAATCTATCCCTCTAGGATGTTCTATTTATTGTCGTAGCAAGGTTAGGCTCACTAGAGTGAGTGGCTTGCAATGACTTGGATTTCTTTAGGTGGAGCATGTCCATCAATTCTGAGTTGGACATGGCTTTGTAAGTCAGGCAGAGATCACCTCAGAGTAAGCGATATGCGAGTGAGTTCAGCTGGAGTTTTTCCAGTTGGGCTGCATAGGACATATGTTTGAGGCCAGTAATCCTCTTGGTGAGGTACTTTTGTGGTCTTTCCAGCTGTTGGGAGTGTCTTGTGAGGTACATCCCAAATGGGGCATTGTACTCTATGATGGGTCTGATGAGTGACGAGTAGAGGGACACTATAACCTCTTTAATTCTAGACATGAACCCTTTAGTAATTAGATGGGCTACATAGAAGGATTTCCTAACTACTTTGGCAATATGATTGTCAAAGGAGAAATTACTATCTACCTGGGTCCCCAGATCTCTTATTACCTCTTCTGTATTAAGGGGGCTGCCACCTATGTGGTAATTCAATTCATAGGTGTTTTGTTTTTCCCAAACGGGATGACTATGCATTTTTTGGCATTTAGCTTGAGACCATGACTTTGACACCAGGTGTCCAGCTCAGTAAGGTCCTTTTGGAGAATGCCCATGTCAGCCGGAAGAGTCAGTTATGGCTCCCAGTTTGCAGTCATCAGTGAACTTGGTTAGCCATAGTCCTCCTGTGTTTGCATGTACTTCTGAGAAGTATATGCTGAACAGTAGGGGTCCCAGGACCGAGCCTTGTGGAACGCCACTTGTGACTGGTTTAGAGTCAGACCTGGAGCCTGCTATTCTTACCGTGTGAGTTCTGTCTGTAAGCCAGTTGGCAACCCATCTCATGACGTAGGGGTTTATGTTCAGGCTGGTGAGTTTTTCTATAATTCCCAAGTGGGGAATGGTGTCAAAAGCCCGGGCGTGGTCAAGGTAAGCTGTGTGAACTACCCTCCCCTCATCTATAGCCTTGGTGACTGTCTCAAAGAAGACAACCAGGTTTAGTAGGCATGATCTGCTCTTAACAAAGCCAAACTGGGTCGGGTCAAGTGTTTGGAGGTTCCCAATGTCTTTGTTAATGAGTTCCATGATGATGCACTCCATAGCCTTGCAGACCAGGCTAGTCAGGTTTATGGGGCGATAGTTACCAGGGTCAGTTGTGGCCCCTCCTTTGTGGAGCGGAATAGCCATTGCTGTGCGCCATTCTATGGGCACATAGCCTGTGGAGAGGCTGAGGTTGAACAGTGTGTTTAGGTGGGGTTTAGTTTGTTCTGTAGTTTGTGCAAGATGCAGCCTGGGACACCATCTGGCTCCATTGATACTGTGCTTTTGGCTTTTGAAAGGGCTGTTTTCAGCTGTGCGTCTGTGATTTCTAGGACACTACACTTTTCCAGTATTGTTGTGGGCCCTTTTGGGCGTGAGAGGGGGGTGAAATCTGCACTGAATCTATCTGCCAGTATGTTGGCAATATCAGTGGGTTCAGTATATTTTGTGCTATTTTGCACTAGCTCAGAGCATATCTGCGAGTTGCCACTTAGATTCTTGACATAGCTAAAGAAGGCTTTGTGGTTATCTTTCGAATCCTTGGCTATTTTTCTTTCGAAGTTAGCCTTGGATGATTTTATGAGGGACCTTAGTTTCTTACTGATACTGATCAGGGATGTCTTTCCTTCTTGAGATTTGCTTTTTTTTAACTAGTTTCCTCCTTCTCTTGTATAACCTGTTTATGGCAGGGGTCCACCAGACTGGTTTCCTTCTCTTAGGGGAGTGAGTCTTGGTTTTGCTAGGGATGGCATGATCCATGCATCCTTGTAGGTGCTCAAAGAGTGCTTTTGTAAAGGTTCCTACATCATGGGCACTGTTATCCTTTAGTGTGGGGGCTGTGAAACTTACCACCTCTGTCTTAAGTAAAGTGAAGTTTGCTATAGAAAAGTTTTTCACTGTAGTTTCCGTGGTTGGAGGTGGTGATGTGGTGTGAACATCCAGAGTGATTAGTTTATGGTCTGACCTAACCAGTGACGGGTTGACCTCCAGTGTGGAACACCTGTCGCCCATGTTGGTGATGACCAGGTCCAATATGTTTTCACCTCTGGTAGGAGAGTTTACCAGTAGATCCAAGGCATTTGAGTTGATAAATTCCAGCAAAGCGCTGGACCTGGGAGTTTGTACTTGAGTAGTTTTTCCAGTTAATCCTAGGGTAATTGGAATCACCCAATATTAGGGTGTTCGGTAGGACCTTCATGTTTTCCAGTGCCTCCAGAAAGGTGGTGTGGTGGTCCTGGGTCATGGAGGGTGATTTGTAGCAGGCCACAATTTTCATTGCAGATTTGCCTGATGTTAGTTGCACATGGATGATCTCGGAGGTATCATGCTGTGCCACTAGCCTGGAGGTGTAGGTATCCTTGATGAATATGGATACACCCCCTCCTTTTGTGTTTTGGTCCATGTTCTGTGGCCAAAATGTGTGGTATGAGTTGTAGCCCGGTAGTACTGGGGTGCTCTGTGGATCCTTGAACCGGTTTTCAGTTACTGCACAGATGTCGACGTTCTCCATACTGAGGAGTGCTTCGAGCACATGCATTTTGAGATTTAAACTCCTGGAGTTGAGTAGCATAACCCTCATTTTATTATTTGTGCTGTTTACGGAGGTGGGTTTGACTTTTGAGCCTTGCCTAAAAAAGGCACTATGGGGGCAGCAAGAGCCTTGGCCAGTATTCAAAAGCCTAGGGGTGACAGGTGCAAGCCATCTCTTGTGAAGCAATGAGGCTTGTCAAGCATGTCGTCCCAGGCTGACAGACACTGGATCTCCTTTGAATGACACCAGACATTTAGCCAATTGTTGAAATTGATAATTTTTTTTTCTTTATACTGCGGTATCATTCTTGGTGAGGGCAGGATGCTACTCAGTGTCAGGGTCATACCCACCTGGGCTACATGATCAGAGAGCTCTTCCATGTCTCTTTTCATGTAGTCCAGGGAGGTACATCTTAGGTCATTTACACCAACATGAACAATGACAGAGTCATATTTGTACTTGTTCTGGAGTGACCTGAGTGCTTGTGTTATGTGGCAGATTCTGGCTCCCAGCAGGCAGCTAACAGTAACCTTCTCCTTGCCCAGCCTAGTGTGTGAGACATCAGAGTGCCTGACTATAGAGTCACCTATTACTAGTGTGTTAGGTATGTTATTTCACCTTTAGGGCTGTGATTGTGCGGCACACTGATTTTGTGTTTTATGTGTTGCCTGGTTTGTGACAGGAGTTGCAGGTTTTTTGGGTGTCTGCTTTGGAGGTCTGTGATGCTTTTGCAGTTTTTTATTTAGAGCCTTCGAGTATGATTTTATGTATTTATGTGTATTTTTTGCCAGTGCTGGTTTAGTATGTCTATGTGAGGCTGGATGTGTGGTGCAAGTGTTAACCTTCTCCTCATGACTGACTGTTCCAGTCTTGGGTGGAGAGAGCTTAGCCTCCAATTTAGGTATGTAATTGCATCTCTCGCATATGTTAAAGTTTTGTGGTAGGAGGAGAGGGTTGTCTGTGTACATGAGGCAGTTGTAACATTGCCTCAGGATACCCAGGTTCACCAGCTGGACTGAAGAGTATACCTGAAATTGCCCTTTGGTCATGCCTGAATAGTAGGGTGAGCTGCTTAGTTGCTTGGTTGGTGAGGGGTGAATAATGAGCCTTGCCCTGCTGAGCAATCAAGGGTCGGGGTATATTAGTGCTTGCTATTAGGTCTGAGCAAGTGCTGGACTGTAGGATGCTTTTTAAGTGCTTAGGTTAAGAGGTAGACTACTTTCAAGGGAAAAACTGAAGAGGAGACTTGGTAGAGCTGGGATAGATTTAGCCCTAGCTAACCGGGGCTGCCCGGATGTGCAAAACCATGCAAACACGGTTTTTACAGCAGGGAAATGAAAGAGATAGAAATTAGCCCAAAATGGCCTATAAACTACTAACTTCTGGGCTGGAACCAGTCCTCCAGGGACAGATGGCTGCTCAAAGCTCCCTCTCTCACAGGTGAACAGAGAAACCTCCCTCTATCAAAGTAAGGTATGGGCAACTCAGAAAATTGTAACACAGCCCTGAATTCAGCACTAGCCTGAAAACTGGACTATACTAGCTTAGAAAGGTGGGAAACAAGGAAAACATTTTTTTGAAAAGATAAGGCAAAAACAGTAAAAAATACACTTAAAACAGCTTTAGATGACTACAATCAATCAGAAAAGGCTTTTAAACAAATTACCCCAATTAACCAGTAAAAAAAACACAAAAATGAGCCCTGTTCCTATAGTCTTTAATCAGACAAGTTCTAACTGCACTCTCCTGCCACTGGGGTGCAGGGGAACCTTCTCCAAAAAGGAAGGCCTGGATTAGTGCTCAAGTTATACAAACAAAGCTAGATTCAGCAGGCCTGGATCTAGTCTATGCTACAGCAAACAAGGTGCACCAATTTCAGTAAGAAACAGTTCAAGTATGCAGGCACTATAAGCCTTTAACCAGAAATTTCCCAGCTCTGAAGGGCAGAGTCCAGCCTTTCCTCCCACAAGAGTGCAGACCACGAGCCTTCTTAATGTAAAATAACTGGCCTGAAGCCCAAGTGCTTAAACCAGAACGAATACACTTTTAGAATAACAGACACTGAGCCTTCAGTCAGCAGTTCCCAACTTAGAAGGATGTAAGCTACCTGTCCTGCCACAACAGTGCATATACTTACAGTATATGTGAAGGTATACTAGTTTACATAATATCCAAGTAGCTAAATGGGTAGAGTCACAGCCTACAGCTTAGTAGGTCATGGGTTCAAGTCCCTAGCAGTTCTACCTTTTTTTTAATGTAAGTGAATGTTTTGCTTAATTTAAAAACACATTTATTACATCTGGAAGACCTGCATGGTGCTATGCACTGCTTAAACATGGTTAATGGTTAGTACTGTTTGTGCATTGCTAAGCTTTGCTAAAACCATGGTTGTGTGAGTATCCATGATGCTCAGCTCCACTAAGCAGGTTTGTGCGATGCTAAGCAACACTGCACTTATGACGTGTAAGGGCAGGAAAACAGCCTATATTAAGGCCAATAGGCAGTAATTCAGTAACATTTGTTAGAGTCTTACTAACTGTTGGTGTGCCAGGTGGTGTTGGAAAGGGTGTACACTTTCAAGATGAATAAGATCCTAGAATAGTTATCTGATGCATCTACATATAAGTGCATTACATTAGTAGATTTACAGAAAATCATTTATGTTCACTATGAGTTATTTGATAGTTTTTCATGTGGTTACTTTAGCAAAGAATTATTTGAAATTTTTATAGTAGAAAGACCCATGATTCCCTTGATTAAAGGCTTTCCAAAGGTACACAAGTCATTAGTCAGTCCCCCTTGTAGACCCATTGTGGCTGGACAACAATGGCTCACTGAAACCATTTCTATTTATTTGGAAAAAATGTTGCATCCATTATTGATGAAGGTATCTACTATTTTAACTGACACTAATCAATTTTTTACTACATTATTTGAAACATTAGAGGTCACTTCCTTAGGTAATAATGATGTTTTAGTTACTCTTGACATATGTTCACTCTTTACATGTGTTTCCAACCACAATGGTATACAATATTTGAAGGAGTTTTAATGGATTATAGTGATTTTCATAGAAATTCTATATCTACTCTTTGTATGCTGATGGAACTAGTTTAACTGAACAATGTATTTATGTTTAATACAAGTTATTATGTTCATTTAGCTGGAGTGGTCATAGGTACCCCATGTGTCAATTTGTATGCTAATATGGTTATGGAACATTGGGAAAATACATTAATATTAGCTAATGATGAATACAAGAGACATACAATTTATTATAAGAGGTTTGTAGATGACATTTTCATTGTATGGTGAGGCTCAGCATTAAAATTGCAGCAGTTTAATGATTTGATAGGGACTACTACATCTTTTTTGAAGTTTACGCTACACATGCCAGAAAATGTCATTGATTTAGTTGATGTTATGCTGCAAAGAGTAGGCAATACATTAGACATACAGATTTTTAGAAAAGATAGAAAAGATTGTAAAAAAATAGCTTGTTAGCAAGGTCAGCATGCACCCTAGCCACGTGTTTAGGAATGTGTTGAGAGGACAGGTTTTACACCTGTCCAGGTTAACGAGAACATTTTTTTTTTTGATGTTATGATGTTACAATGATGTTACTTTGGCTGGTCAGTTATGTCAAATGAGAAATTAATTTCTGGATAGAGAGTATACTGGAGCCGAATGTGATGCTCAATTCAAGGTTGTTGATGTGGAGAAGAGAAATAAGGGTAGACCATGTTTCTCCAAGAGACATGAGGTTTGTCCTGAGGAGTTGAATAATTCCAGTGTTAGGACTTGTAGATTATGTATACCTTTTACATCTGATAACAGAGTTATGTTGTCCTCACCTCTCTCTCTCTGGGGCTGAGAGTCCAAATTCATCTACAAATTCTGTCAAAGTGTACAGTTGCTGTACAAGAAATGGATAGCTATGTTTTTTCCTACACCTTCCCTGCACATACCTACCTGCCTTTCACTATGTTTTTCCCCTGGTTGCACACCATTTCGCCACTTTCTTGTCTCCCCATTTTTCTTTTCTTTAAAGATTTTTTGTGTGATGCGGTGCATTGCGTAGAACTGCTAAGCTCAGCTAAATGGAGCTATATTGATATATGTGTTTTAAATGATAATAAATCCATAGAAAATAAACACCTGTCCCCTAGTTCTAACCCAAGACCATCGGACCTGCAGCCCACTGCATTAATGTGCCATGCTACAGAGCTAAGTAAAACAGGTGGTTTAAACAAAATATAACTGCAAGTTACAGTTGTTAAGCGAGTTTAAGTAGAGCTGTGCATCACTCCGCATCGCACAAACTTGCTTAAAGAGTAATGGAAAAAATGGGAGTGTAACTTGGAGAACACTGCAAGAGTACACCAGTAGAAAGCCAGACAGGGAAGGATGGATATAAGTGAGGTCTCTAATAGCAGATAAATGTGTACGTTTACCAGTAACATTTTGAACATTTAGAAATACACCTGCTAAAACATTAACGGCAGCATACATGTTCAACTGGGACTCTGGTGGAGAAATACATCCATATAAAGACATTCACATAAATAAGGTGGTCCGAGACAGATCGCAGAATATCTGTCTTGGAATGCACATTGCCTGTGCTGGAATGTCTGGTTGGAGTTGAGCATCAAACTCTTGGATATAGGTCAGCAACCCCATCTGCTGAGAGTCCTCATGGTCATCCACAGTCATGCTCCCTTAGTGGCAGTACATCCAGCACTCCAGAGGGGAGTGTGCTGTCCACACCAAGACATGGCAGGCCATTAGCTAATGGTCCTGGGCATTCCCATGGAGGACATGGTCCCAACAGACAGTAGTCACTGTCAGATACTAGCACTGCTTCTGACCTTGGGCATGGAGGTGCCAGTGCAACTTCTGGCAGTGATAGTTCCTGTGTTTTGGGGTGGAGATGGTGAACTGTCAGCTCTACCATGCATGGCTCAAAGCTGTCCAACATACATACATGTAGGACTAGCACTGAGCTTGACTGTGTTCACACACACACTCACACACCACTGTCAAATTCAGATCACCTAAAGACACACAAGGCACATTTCCATGGTCTATCTTACCTGCTTTCCTTCCTGACTCACACACATGCTTTCAACCTATTGGGTCAGCCTGGGCCTCCTGCACTCACACATGATACCCTGTTCAAGTGATGATACCTGTGCCATATCCCTGTCATTCTTGTCATTGATGCAGGGAAATGAAGCTATGTGTCTGATGCTCAGGAGGATTATATAAATTAATATGTATTTGTGTAATGCAGTGTTGCTTTGCCATGCCACTTGTACTGGTTACTGACAGATACAGTATGCTGACATTTGTAATGAGTAAGCCACATTATTTTATGTACCTTATGTTGTAGGATGTTGCAATGGCTGTATACTTACAAAATGAAAGGTGTGTCACAGACCTGTTATGTTGCAGATTCAGGAGTCTGTAGGGGACACCTATGAATACACAGTGACAATAAATCCATAGACGTCACAGTACAGGATGGAGTGTCAGCACAGAAGAAATATGTCTTCAGCAAGGTACAGCATTATAGGTGCATGGCTCCATAGGTTCATATGTGTATAACAGGACAACAAGGACAATTGAGTCATTCAGTCTACTCATGCATCCCTAATCTATGAAAAGGTCTGATACCCTTGATAAGTGTCACCAGGGTTTTGGGAGCTAACACATATACAAGCTATTGTGATGGAGATGACCCATTTACAAATCTCCTGTGTTTGTCCATTAAAGACATTTGTTCTACATCAGTTATGATTGTCTTGTTCTGCATCCCATTGTGTAACTTGCTCATGATGTGTGTTACAGCAGATGTGTGCTTCACGTGGATGGGGGGCCTGTTACATATAGGGTATAGTGTCTGTGTTACATACCTGTCTCTCCAGCATGTAGTATTTAATCCACAGTGATGGTGTAGTTAGGTAAGACGTGTTAGTCCTGTCTTGGATACGTGGGAGGTACACAGTGGGATCTGACAATTCCCTGTATGGCAGTCATACACATCCCCTCCAATGCATGAAGGGCACTGACTACACATGTACAGTCTTGACACAGACTGTATAGGACATATCTACAATGTGTATTGGTTTACCATGAACCTGTGTGGCTGTTACAATTGTAAGATGTGTCTGTGTAGTGACATAAAGTGCCATTCCACTCAATGATAGGTGTGATGAATGCCAAATGCAGTATAACAATGACAGTCTGGGATTTACATGCCATACCTTTCTGTATAGGTTGCATAAAATTGAATGGATCTCCACATCTTACCGACTAGTGAATGTCAAAGGCTACAGTACTCTCTGTGTCCATAACTCCATGAGTAATGGCTCAACTGTGTGTGGTGTGTGGACACTACCATATTTTCCAGGGGTGGATGAGTTCCCAAAGGATAGTATTGTGTAGTTGTTGGCATTTACCATTTGTCAGTGGCTCTGACAACTGAATGTGTGCCTCAGGCCATCCTGGATAACTGATGGTTCTGTGTGGGATTCAGTGACAGCTCCTAATATGCAATCATCTGCTAATGTAGCCAGTCAGAGATCACTGACAGTGGCTGTGACTCCAGAGAAGGGAACAGCTAGAAGGGGTACTCCATTAATGATGTCTGGGGAAACCCACTGGTGACTAGCTTCATTGTAGAATAGGTCTCCCAATGCTGTCTTCCAGATTAGGACTATCAAGCAATTGCCTATCCACCAGCTAACATACCAGTCTGTAAATAACCTAGACAGTTTTCAGTAAGACCTGCTGTCCTAATATTGTCAAACACCTTGCCAGGCCATAGTAGGTGGAGTGAGTCATATTCCCCTCATCCATTGCATAGTTTAATGCTCAGTGAGGTCCACCATGATCTGGCCTTGGCCAAAACAAATGGTGTTTGGTCCAGTGTCAGTAGGTGTATGACATTGTTACTGCTCATATCCATGCTAACTCCTTTCATGGTTTCATATCACATGAGTCAGAGATCTGGGGACACTGCTTGGCACTTAATGCTAGTTGTCCTTTGTGCAACTAAGTATTGTAGTTACTTCCATCATGTTCTTAGAAGAGAGTCATCCAAGGTGTTTGTACAGAGCACAGACAAACATTTTTGGGAAGTGTAATATGTATGCCCTGTGAAAGTAAGGTGGGTGTTTTACACAGGCATTCTGCAGCTGGACACTACCCAAGCAGTGTTTACTGGAAGAACACAATTACCTTGTGAAGACTGTGAAAAGCAGGGGAGTCTACAGAATTGTTTGTGCCTGGCAAATACTAATGTTGGTCTCACTAAAACCACACTCACATAGGATACTATGCTCCAATACGTTGCCTGCCATCACACGCAAAATGTTACTATAAAGCTCATGATGAGAAGCAGGACACAGCCTGTTTGTTCATCCACATATTTGTCCCACATCATGAAAGGCTGTGTAGGGTTCACATACCCTTCTCTATGTAGATGCTTTGATTAGCATCCTGGGCACTCTGTTGGCTTTTGCATGTCTCATGCCTTTGGTTCCAGGGTTGATGGTATGTCACTAGGGAACTGACAAGATGGTGATTAGGAGCACTGTTGCAGCATCACAATATAATGTGCAATGTCCAGTGACATAGATATCAAGACTTGCTGAAACAAGCAGCACAGCAGCGGTAATCCATTGTAGACAACAATTTCACAGCAAGTCATGCATTCTGCCCTTAACAGATTAAAGGTGGATATCTGCATGACATGGCTGTGAGGCCTACTGCAGCAGACTGGCCATGTTTGGCTAATGTGTATCCACCTGCAACATGTCTTAGGCATGTCATACTGTATAGTTATGTACCCAAAATACATGTCTGTGTTCCCACATGTCACACAATAACCAGTGTGCTGTCTGGTTGCTTGGCAGGCATCATACGCTTGCGAGGCCAACATAATGTCAGCAAAGTTGAGTCAGGTCCTCTGTGCATGCATGGGCATTCACATCTTCACTGTAAGGAGTGTCTACAAACACTGTATGTCAGGCTGTTTATCCCAAGGGTGTGGCAGCATGACCCTAACTTTGATGGACCTGCTGTTGAGATGTGGAAAGTGTTCCCACTCCTCTACTCCTATGACACACAAAGACAACTTGTAACAGATGTCACTGCATTTCAAACCTTGCTTCCATGTTGTCTTCAACAGCAGTCATTACATATGGCAGTGAGCATTTTGCCAGCATGCACAGCTCACATCCTGTACCACCTATACACCCACATCACACACACCTGCATGTATTGCCGCACCTTACCAGATACATTCCCAAACAGACACCTCAGAATATCCTGCCTCTGGAGAGTAGAGTACACATAATACCGCATGCACCACTCTCTCACCAGTCAAACATCTGAGGCAAAACACAAAATCACACCTTTTATTCATAGGTGATTACATTGTGAGACACATTGTCTGTCAACAGACTAAATATGGGAAAGATCACAGTTAGATCTTTGTGGGTTGATACAATAAGTCATATGGCACATTGCTGCAAATCAAGGAATATCAGTTAACGTAATGTTGACATCATAGTTCCTGCAGGTGTGTACGACTAGGGACATACATCACCAGACTGTATGCAGACACATTACTGAAGTTAGTCTGTGTCTCTCTAGGGTATGTGCATAGCTTTCAGCTGCAGTTGATCCTCACCTAGGATGATGGCTCCATACACATGGAAATTGATGGAAGTCAATAATTATCTTAGGGTGAGGTGTCATTGTAAAGAGATCTACTACATGTCTGCCTTGGATGCCTCGCTTAACAGACATCAATGCTTCACCAGTGATGGTCTTCATCTTTCACACCTGAGACTTGCAGTACTGGCCAAGGCTGCTGATGCCCCCACAATGAATCTTATTTGCACTGTCTGGAGAGAAAGACTTGCAATGAGAACACCATCTTCATACAACATCATGATTATGGTGCTACTTTCTGGGAATGGCAACACTGAACCCCACTCTGTGGAATGTGTCCCCACCTTGGAATATGCAGATGTGTGCAGTCAAGGACATCTGGTTCAAGCCTGTGGACAACATCACAGCCATACCAGACTACACATCTTTCCACATGTACAGACCTCAAAATGACAGTGTGTAAGGTAGTGCAGGTGGTTTATACATACTCACTAAGGATAGATACACATCCAGACACACAAAGGGAGCCAATGTATTGCATCATGTGTTTACCAATATGTGTGACCACTGCAGCCCCCCACTGTGAGGTCCTCCCTGGTGGGATCTGACCACAGATCAGTCTCATTAAAACTACCAGCACTAACCCCCCCCCCTTGCAGACAATACAGACATATATTTCAGCAAAGCAATTTATTACCTTCTGTGGGATGGTTTACATAGCTTGACTGCACCTCTCCCTTCACATGGGACAGGCAAGTTTGCTGAGCTCTACACCCATGCATTATGCAAGCAGCAGTACAACTACATGGAATCAGCTGTAGCTGACAGGAGGAACATGGGCTCCTCATTGTGCAACAAACATGCCCGGTGAACAACTGACATTAGCAGGCTGCACAATAAGAGGTGGACATTGCTGTGTGACAATTTGGGTGAGGAAAACCCACTACAATGGAGGCACAACCTCCTTAACTACAACAAACACATAGTGTTGCTGTGACATTGTGTAGACACAGTAAGTGACAAAATTAGCTACCCACACAAACACAACCACAACACACAGTGTAATTACATGTGTAACCTCAGAGGAAAGGCCCAGATTGTCAGTGAACTTGTACGCAATGATAACACATATAATAGATCTGTACTCATATCTAACCTGTAGTCCCACAGGTTCTGAGTCAACTTCACTCCCCTGACCCCACCACATATGCCACATGACATTCCTATATGTCCTATAACATCCATATCTGCAGAGCAGGTCATAAATGGCCTCTCTATGGAGGATATAGAGCATCTATTGGACATGCTGACATCCTGGGCTGCATCCTACATGGAATCTGATAAGGATTGCTAACAGCATTGGGAACACCTTGCAATCATACTGAAACCACTGGCAATACCTCAGCTGACTGGACAACAGCAACTGTTATACCCTTGCACAGAGGTGGTGCATCCACTGGCCACCAGAACTATAGACCTCTTTGCCTGAGTATTCATATCTGTATGCCTGTAGGGAAAATCATCTTGGAGCTGATCAGCACACATATATGTGATCTACACACAGTTGGCTGTACACAGTTTGGATGTCTGACAGGGAGGCCATGACTGTTAAATGTAGTGGACATGTCCAAGGCAGGCACCAAGGACCTGGTTGAGGGGGACATCAGGGTATACAGCCCCCTGGACTTAGCCAAGCCATCTGACTATATCCTCCACTCAGGCATCATTTACAAAAGCACCCACTTAGGCATCCACTGTAATATCATTGTAGGGGTCACTAAGTGGCCCATTGATGGCACACATATTCAACATAGGGACATCCGCCTCCTATAGCTGATCTGTCAGCAGCAGTGTTCAACAGGGCTCAGTCCTGGTCCTTGGGTCCTCTACTGCTTGGAATCCATTTAACCACAATACAAGAGAATACTCAATGTCTTTGGCTAACAATTTTGGCTGATGCCTGCAAACTGTGAGCACTCATAGAGTCTGTGATTTATGTCAATATCTTACATGAAGGTATTGAACAAATGCCTGTTGACATACTAATGACCATATACTCCATGCAAATATATATGTAGTATAATTTCCATCACTGACACCTATGTACCTGGTAGGCAGCACATCAGTTGCAACATGTGATGCACATAGGGCCAGGCACAGAGGCCTGGCCACACACATAGGTTCATAGGTTCATAGGTTCATACTTGGCTATCTGCCCTAGGGCATTTATAAGCCTAGCCAGAGTGTGTGTGGCTTTCACCACCCCTTAGGATGAGAATACTACTCCCATTTAGGGTTTAGTTTGCTGTGCCTCTGTCTAGTAGTGACACAGAGATGACCCTGGGGTAAAGCTACGATCTCCCATCCACTCATCAAGATTTCTCTTGAATAGAGTTAGTGAGGGGCTCTGCCTAACATGGATTGGGATTCTGTTCCAGAGTGTAGGGAGCCTCTGGGTTATGAATTTGTCCCTCCAGCACGTCCTATTTATTTCTGTGTTGAGGTTTAAGTCTCTTGCTCTCGTGGCTCTGATGGATTTGGATTTTCTGAGATGGAGCATGTCCATTAATTCCGGATTGGACATGGCCTTATACGTCAGGCACAGGTCACCTCTGAGTAGGCGGTATGCGACTGAATAGAGCTGGAGTTTTTTCAGTCGGGCAGCATATGACATATGTTTAAGACCCTTTATCCTCTTGGTGAGGAACTTTTGGGGTCTTTCCAACTGCTGCAGGTGTCGGGTAAGATACAACCCAAATGGGGCATTGTACTCAATCATTGGCCTGATAAGAGAAGAGTACAGGGGCACAATGACCTCTCTTGATCTAGATGTGAAACCCTTCATGATAAGGTGGGCAATATAGAAGGTCTTCCTAACCACTTTGGCAATGTGAGTGTCAAATGAGAGGTTACTGTCAACCTGGGTCCCTAGGTCCCTGATTACCTCTTCCATACTTAATGGATTACCACCTATGTGGTAATTTGTGGGTACCTTGTTTTTTCCAAAGGGTATGACTACACATTTTTTGGCGTTCAGCTTAAGGCCATGGCTCTGGCACCAATTATCCGTTTCTATGAGGCCTCTCTGAAGGATGTTTGTGTCTGCTGGAGTATCAATTATGGCGCCCAGTTTGCAGTCATCTGCAAACTTTGTCAGCCACAATCCTCCTATGTTTGCCTGTACCTCGGAAAAATAAATGCCGAACAAGAGGGGTCCCAGGACTGAGCCCTGTGGGACACCGCTTGTGACTGGCTTGGAGTCTGACATAGCTCCAGCAACTATGACCCTATGGGTTCTGTCCTTGAGCCAGTTTGCAACCCATCTCATGACATATGGGTTTACATTTAAGCTGGTGAGTTTTTTATGATGCTCGAGTGGGGTATTGTGTCAAAGGCTTTTGCAAGGTCAAGGTAGGCTGTGTGAACTGCCTTACCCTCATCAATGGCCTTAGTGACTGTTTCAAAAAAGTCGACCAAGTTCAAAAGGCAGGATCTGCCCTTGACAAAGCCAAATTGGGTAGGATCCAATGTCTGTAGGTCCCCAATGTCTTTGTTTATGAGTTCCATAATGATCCTCTCCATAGCTTTGCAGACCAAGCTCGTCAAGCTTATGGGGCGGTAATTTCAAGGGTCCGTAGAAGCACCGCCTTTGTGAAGTGGGACCACTGTTGCCGTACGCCACTCTTTGGGTACGTATCTTGTAGTAAGGCTAAGATTAAACAGCAGCCTTATGTGTGGGTTTAGTTCCTCTTGGAGTTCATGAATCACACAGCCCGGGACACCGTCCGGTCCCATTGATGCTGTGTTTTTAGCTTTAGAGAGGGCGGCTCTCACCTGGGCATCTGAGATGTTAGGGAGGCTACTCTCTGCTGGGATAGTTATTTCTCCTTTTGGGGGGGAGGGGGAGGAGAAATTTGCACTGAACCTGTCTGCCAGAATGCTGGCAATGTCAGTGGGTTCAGTGTATTTTGTGTCATTTTGGACTAACTCTGAGCATATCTGGGAGTTTCCACCCAGGTTTCTAACATAGCTAAAGAAGGCCTTGTGATTGTCTTTTGTGTCTTTTGTGATTTTTCTCTCAAAGTTGGCCTTGGTTGATTTTATGAGTGATCGTAGTTTTTTGCTAGTACTGATCAGAGATGCCTTCCCTTTTAGGGATTTTGCTCTGTCATGTAGTAGCTTCCTCCTTCTGTTGTAAAGTTTGCTTATGGCTGGGGTCCACCAGACCAGGCGCTTGCCTTTGGGGGAATGGGTCCTGGTTTTATTTGGGATTGCATGATCCATGCATTCTTGACGGTGCCCGTAGAAGGCATTTGTAAAGGATTCAGCAGTGTGGGTTGTGGTTTCCACTGGCCCAGGGACCTTGAAGGATACCACTTCAGTCTTAAGAAGTGTGAAGTTGGCTTTTGAGAAGTTCTTCACTGTGGTCTTTTGTGCAGGGGGTGGGGGCGGGACGTGGATTTCCAGTGAGATTAATTTATGGTCTGATCTTACCAATGAGGGATATACTTCTGGTGTGGAGCATTTTGTCCCCATGTTTGTGATGATCAGGTCTAGTATATTGTCTCCTCTTGTGGGAATGGTGACTAGTTGTTCCATCGCATTTGAGTTTATGAATTCTAGGAACCTTTGGGCTAGGGTGTTGGGGCTTGAGTAATGTTCCCAGTCTATGTTTGGGTAGTTGAAGTCTCCCAATATGATGGTATTTGGAGAGACATTCATACTCTCCAGTGTCTTCAGGAAGGCTATGTGGGGTTCCTGAGTTTGAGAGGGTGGTCTGTAGCATGCTACAAACTGTAAGGCAATTTTGCCTATGGTTAGTTGCACCTGGATGGTCTCCGATGCTTCGTGCGTTGCCACTAACCTGGAGGTGTGGGTATCTTTGATGAATATGGATACTCCCCTCCTTTGTGGTTCGGTCCAACTTTTGGGGCGGAAAGCATGATATGAGGTAAAACCTGATAGTGCTGGGGTGCTCTCAGGAGCCTTGAACCAGGTTTCAGTCACTGCACAGACATCGATGTTCTCCATACTGAGGAGGGCTTCGAGGGCTTGCATCTTGAGGTTTAGACTTCTGGCATTGAGCAGCATTACCCTTAGTTTTTTTCCACTTGTGTTTTCTAGGGAGGTAGATTTGTCATTTGAGCCTTGCCTAAAAAAGGCACTATGGGGGTGGCAAGAGCCTTGGCCAATATCCGGAAGCCCAGGGGTGACAGGTGCAAGCCATCCCTTGCGACGCAGCGTGGCTTGTCGAGCATGTCATCCCAAGCAGACAGACATTGGATCCCCTTAGAATGACACCAGTAATTAAGCCAATTGTTAAAACTGATCATTTTGTCTTTGTACTGTGGCATCATTCTTGGTGAGGGTAAGATGCTGCTCAGGGTCAGGGTCATACCGGCCTGGGCTACATAATCAGAGAGCTCCTCTATGTCTCTTTTCATGTAGTCCAGGGAGGTACGTCTCAGGTCGTTCACACTGGCATGTACAATGACTGAGTCATATTTGTACTTGCTGTGGAGTGACCTGAGTGCTTGTGTTATGTGGCGGATTCTAGCTCCTGACAGGCAGCTTACTGTGACCTTTTCCTTGTTCAGTCTGGTGAGCGGGACGTCAGTGTGTCTGACTATGGAGTCACCTATTACAAGTGTGTCTGGCATGTTGTTTGGCCTTAAGGGCTGTGACTGTTTAGCACACTGACTTTGTGAACTATGTGTTGCATGTGCTATGTCTTGAGGTGGCGGTTGCTTGGGTGTCTGCTTTGGAGGCCTCTGTTGTTTTGGTAGATTTTTAATCAGCACCTCCGAGTATGTTTTTGTGTGTTTATGTGTTTGGTTTGCAGTTGTGATAGTTCTATGTGAGACTGGGTTTGTGGTGTGCGTGGTTACCTTCTCCTCCTGTCTTGTCTTGCCAGTACTGAATTGAGAGAGCTCAGCCTTCAGTTTGGCTATATAGTTGCATCTCTCACATATATTTGTATTTGTTGGGAGGAGGAGAGGGTTGTCTGTGTACATGAGGCAATTGTAACATTGCCTCAAGATTCCCAGATTCACCAGCTGAACAGGAGAGGACGCCAGCAACTGACCCTTCGACATGCTAGAATAGTGAAAAAGATTGCTGTGTAACTGAGTCAGAAAGGATCTATAGGGAAATGGGTACTCAAGGGAATTTAGGTGAATGAAGTACTTTTTTTGTTTAAGAGTGCTTTACATGTATAAAAAATGCTTTAGGAGCAATTGTTGAGCTTTTCAGTTAGAGTATAGGCTGTTTAGATTGCAAGTAGAGCAGTTCTAAGGGAAAAATTGAAGAGTAGACTTTACGGAGCCAGAAATAGTTTAAACTTGATTAACCGGCGCTGCCCGATGCTGCTCTATGAGCAACTTCGCGCTAATTCGCGCAAAAATGGGCTTTATAGCAGGGGGTTGAAAAGAGCCAGGAATTGACCCAAAATGGCCAATAAACTACAAGTTGCTGGGCTGGAACCACTCCTCTAGGGACAGATAGGTTGCTCAGTGCTCCGCACTCCCACTGGTGAACAAAGAAGCTTCCTCTTATCCAAATAAGGATATGGATAGCACAGGAACTAAGACAAAGCCCAGAGATCAGCAAAATCTGAAGACTGGACTATTCTAGTTCAGAAAAGTGGGAAAACAAGGATATTTTTTTTTCTTTTTTTTACAGAGACAGAAGAAAAAGATGCAGTAGCAAACCTAATGTGCCTGTGATCACCATGTCTCCCCAGTGATATGACGGGAATCATATGTCATAACTGAGGGCACAGTCACCCGTAATTGACATACTCATAACCTTCATGTACTCTTCCTCAGCATGCCAAAATCTGAGTGCAGTGGCCATTTGGTAATGTACCTTTTCAAGCTACTGGCAATTGCACACACCATATGGTCCCTTACAAGAGAACTTCACATCATCAGTATCTGTTCAATGAGGATCATTTGAAATCAGTGTCATTGTAGCCTGTGGCATATAGACTACTCAGAGGTGATATCTGCCTTGCATATGGGTCAATGTGTGACCCTGCTTGGTTGTAAATGCTGCATATCTGTAGGTGGCATGGTACATGGATTAATCACTCTAAGGACATTAACCTAGTATGTGACATTAGTAATACATACTGGTGGGAGAGATCCATCTAGCAGACTTTAACACATCTTTGAAACAGAACCCTGCCTAATGGCAAACAGAGCACCTCAGTGCATCTCATCACATGCCATCTGTATGATTGGCTGGGTGACTGTCATTTCACCACAGGGCTTCTGCCTGTGTCCCTCTTAGTCTGGGGCAATATGTACTGATCATGTAAATAAGGGTATAAAGTTGTCTAGGATTGTGAGGGCTGTATGGCCATTATGGTAGGGAAGTTCAAATACGCTATGGTTCCATAAGCTGATGTAAAATGCTCTAACAGCCACAAACACAAATCTGGCTACATTGAGGATAGCACCACTTCCAATTACTGCTTACAGGACACAGCACGGCACACACATAGTGCAGGTTGGCTGCATGTAGATTATGACACTTACCTATTTAATGGTGCACACTACAGATCACAGTATCTGATGCACGCGACACACCTCATGTCTGCTGTTACTATCGCTTTAGGACATATTATGCTTGATGACATCAGCAGACCTAGTTGTGGTCAGGCATTTAGAGGCCCACATCACTTGCTTCAAATAAAATACTGCAAAACCCTACCTCTTTCTACGGTACTGAGGTGGTCATATTTATGCCATATGGACATATGCACACACAAAGTGGCCTGGAGTGAGATTAGTACCCCTATCTCCCTACTCTTATATACTACAGATCACAGTACTTATCGCACATGCCATGGCTTAAGTCTGATATTACAATAGCAGCTGGTAGTCTTAAGGTAGATGACATCATCAGGCCTTGTAGAAGAGGGCAGGTGGGAAGCCAGCAGCAACCTACAGGGACAAAAAGTTTATAACTATTGTAGTTTGATAGCCAATGAGGTATTCTCAGTTGTTTTGCAGGGGGATACATGCACACACACACACACACAAACACACACACCATGTTGCCTCGAGTGAGATTAGAACCCCTACCTATCTAGTCTTACATGCTATAAATCACAGTACTTATCACACGTGCCACAACTTAAGTGATATTAACAATGGCAGCTGGTAGTCTTAAGGTAGATGACATCATTAGGTCTTGTAGAAGGGGGCAGTTTGGAAGTTAGCAGCAACTTCTAGGGCCAAAACATGCATACCCATTGCAGTTTGATAGGCAGTGAGGGATTTTCATTTGTTTTGCAGGGGGTTACATGCATTC